>NW_004955506.1:1297955-1328908 GCF_000276665.1 Chinchilla lanigera
CCCAGGTGGGGCTCAGTGCCCGAGTTGCGGCCACGCGCCCCGCCCCGCCCAGATTGCAGCCCTTGCGGAAGTGCGGGCCGCGCCCGGGATGTTGTCCCTGGCGGCCACGCTCTGGCGGCCGCGGGGTCCTGGACTGGCCCTGAGGCCCCTGCGCTCTGCTGCTTGCGCAGAGTCCCGGCCTTGGGCAGGCCGCAGGGAAGGGCGCGTCCTCGCCTACCGCGCCGCCCGCGGTGATCTAAAAAAGCTTTGGGCGCTTCTCGAAGACCTGGTGAGCAGCAGCCGAGACCCAAGGAATCGGGGCGACCGCGTCCGTCCCTGTGGGGTCGACGCCTCCTGGGGCGCCCCTAGGCCAGGTCCAGAAAGGGCCCTGCGAACGCTGACCGCCGCAGTAGCCCAAGTTGTAGCCACAGACCCTCCCAAGTGGGTACAACGTAAGAACGCTTAAGGGCTGAGCGCGCTTCTGCGCTCCTTGGGATGCAGGCGGCCCTCAAATCTGAGCTCTGTCATGCCCTGGGCCGACCGTGCCCTGCACGTGGCTAGGACTGGAGCGTGGCTAGGACTGGAGCATACTTCCTCAGGCACGTCCAGGCTGTGAACCAACCCTAAGGGTTCCTTGGGGCAAGCGGCTGGGCTGCTCAGAAACCACTCTACCCTAGGAGTTGAGTGTGGCTCTGCCAGATGGGTCTGGGGGCTGCACACTGGGGTGGGGTGGGTAAGACATGTGCCCTTACCTCCTTGAGGAACAGGCTGCATTTCCTACCTAGTTCCTGTCACCATACTGGGGGTGCGCTGGCGCCTTCTTGGGGTGCTTGGTGCTCACCAGTGCTCCTCCCTTCACCCACTCCCTTTAGCACAGGCCAGGGCACCCGGGCCAGGGCTGACTAGCGGGAAAGGGCCCCAGACCCAGCCTTACAGACTTGTCGCACCCACAGGTGTCCGAAACCCAGGCTAGAGGTAAGCATGGCGGAGCAGGAACCCACAGCCGAGCAGCTGGCCCAAATTGCAGCTGAGAATGAGGAGGATGAGCACTCAGTCAACTACAAGCCCCCGGCCCAGAAGAGCATCCAGGAAATCCAGGAGCTGGACAAGGATGACGAGAGCCTGCGCAAGTACAAGGAAGCCCTGCTGGGCCGCGTGGCTGTCTCTGCTGGTGAGTGGCTCTTGAGGGGCAGCTCTTGTACTTGTCCAGGGACACCTGTTACCCTCTGCTTTTGCTGTGGTACCTGGCTCCTCCCTTGGCCGAATGCTGCTGGGAGTGAGCCATGGATTGAGAGGTGAGCTCTAACCTGCTGTCTCCCTAGACCCCAACTGCCCTAACGTCATCGTGACTCGTCTGACCCTAGTGTGTAGCACCGCCCCTGGTCCACTGGAGTTAGATCTGACAGGTGAGTGGGTACCAACGTCCCAGGGTGGGGCCGCTGGTGGCTGCAGCCTGCCCTAAAAATAATTTCCCTGGGCTTGCGCCCTCTGGTGAGGCTAACGGGAATTCCTGGTACCGGAGCAGGCTGGCTGTGAGAGGGCGGGGCCTCGCACTTACCTGAGCCTTCTCCCCACCGCAGGTGATCTGGAGAGCTTCAAGAAGCAGTCCTTCGTTCTCAAGGAGGGTGTGGAGTACCGGATAAAAATCTCTTTCCGGGTAAGGCCCTGGTTTCGGGAGATACCCGGGAGAAGGGGCCAGGGAGCCTGACTGACCCTTGGCCTGGGTCCTTACAGGTGAACAGGGAGATTGTGTCTGGCATGAAGTACATCCAACATACCTACCGGAAAGGCGTCAAGAGTGAGTTGGTGCCAGGGGAGGGAGAGTTGTGGGCTTCCCTGGAGGAGCTGGCAGCATGAGTGGCCATGCCTTTCCTCCTGTCCCACAGTTGACAAGACTGACTACATGGTGGGGAGCTATGGGCCTCGAGCAGAGGAATATGAGTTCCTGACACCCATGGAGGAAGCACCCAAGGGCATGCTGGCTCGAGGCAGCTACAACATCAAGTCCCGCTTCACAGACGACGACAAGACTGACCATCTGTCCTGGGAGTGGAATCTCACCATCAAAAAGGAGTGGAAAGACTGAGGCCTGGCTGGGAGGCGGGCAGGGTAGATGGACAGACGAATGGACGGACGAACATGACCCTCCCCATCTCCCTCCCCACCCCAAACCAAAGCGCTGACAGGGCCTCTCCCTGCCACCATTCCCCCTTGGTCCATCTGGTCCTTCTCTGGGGAGCTCCTCCACCCACTCGTCCCTTGCCCTCCTGCCCACAGGCCCCTATGGTCTCTAGTGTCACGTTGCTGCTTCTGCCTGTGCCGTGTAGGGTGGGGGGACTCCAGCCAGGCCTCCCCACCCTTCTCTGTCTCTCCAGGTTTTCTCTCCCCATCCTCCCCCAGGCCCAGACTGGGTCCTGGCTTTCAGAAGGGCCAGGAGCTCCGCCCCGGCTGAGCTGGGGTATGCACTGCCAGGCCCTGGCCGGTCCACCCTGCCTCCCTGGCCAGTCCATTTGTCGCTGTCAGTCACCGTCTAACCATGATGCCTTAACATGTGGAACGTGTGCTGGGGGCTGTCGCTAACCCTTAACTCCCTGTCTGCATGAGCATGTGGTCTCCCCGTCCCAGCCCTGTCTGATCCCCCTGACCTGGGGAGGCCTGGGGTGTGCTGCTCTTGCTCCTGCCCATCCTGCCAGGGCCTGGCCAGCCATTGCCCTACTCCAGCTAGGGCTTGGGGAGGGCCAGATTGCCAAAACCGAGCGCCTGCAGCCCCATCTGAGAGGCAGGTGTGCTCTGCCTTCTTTGCCCCCAGGGCAGTGCTCATGTCCTCCTTCCCACCGAGAGCCCTTGAGGGACAAAGCCAGCTGCTGAGCCTTACTTGTCCCACCTGGGCCATGGCCCCAGAAACCTTGTGCCTGGCCTGTCAGTATTTATTGCCTCCATTCGTACTGTCCTCTGGGCTAGGTGGCCTGCTGCCTCTGCTCTGGCTGTCAGTACCACCATCCCCAGGCAGGCCCTCCCTGGACCCAACCAGGACAAACATGGGACCAAGTGCACACACAGTTGGGAGCTGTTTTCCTATGCCTCCCCTACCCCTCCCTGGTCCCCAAGTGGTGTTTGTCAGGTCCAGGCCTTGACAGGCAGAGGGGCCTGTCCCTGCTTCTATTCTGACTGGGAAATAAACACCCCTGAAGGAGTGGGGTCTCTGCTGCTTCTCTTGGAGGTTTGGAAGAGGTGGCAGGCTCCCTGCAGGGGTGAGGTGTACCAGAGAGCTTCACAGGCTAGGGGGGTTGCTGCTTCCAACCCTGAGGTGCTTTAGCTGCTGGTTCCACGGGGAGGCTTAGGCAAGAGGATAACGATGAGTTTGAGGCCAGCCTGAACTATATGAGACCCTCTCTCAACGAGAAAGAAAAACAACTTTGAAAAGGGACTGGTGAATGCCTGTAATCCAGCACTTAGGGGGCTGAGGCAGGAAGATCATTGTGAGTTACAAAGTGAGCTCAAGGACAGTTTGAACTGCATAGCTAGACCCTGTCAGAGAAAGACGAAAGAAAAGGAACTGGTGAGCCAGGAATGGTAGCACATGCCTGTGATCCCAGCATATGGAAGGCTGAGGCAGGAGGATCACAAGTTCAAGACCAGCATGGACTACATAGTGAGACCCTGTCAAAAAAAAAAAAAAAAAAAACTGGGAATGTAGCTAAGTAGTAAGTGCCCCTGGGTTTTTATGCCCAGTACTGCAAACAAAAAGGTTGCATATGGGGCTCAATGCAATGCTCTAGTTCAGTCTCCAGTACTGCAAAAATTAAACCCTTCTGACAGCCCTCAGAACCCCCAGTGGCTCATAGCCCCTGAGTCATATACAGGTGTAGCCCTTCACAGGAAGTTGGAGTAGGTCATGTTTGGGGGTCGAGAACCAGATCCTGAACTGAAGCCTTTGGGGTTGACTTGCAAAACAAGTGTATCCCCTGGCTCCTGCCGGCTGCAAGGACTCCCTGTATCCCCTTCCTGCTTCCCGCACTGGCATGGGACTTTCCCCAGCTCTGGGGAGGACCGGGAGCCTATGTGCAGCTAAAGGAAAGGTTGCTGCCACCCAAACGCGCAGCCCTTAGACGTTAGAACCCTGTAGGGCGAGGCCAATGCTGGAGCCGGAAGCCAGTAGCAGTTAGGGTAGGCGGGGCTAGGGAGGGGGTGTGGGAGGGGCATGAGTTCGGGGAGAGGCCTGTCATACCGCTTGGGGGTGCAAGAGAGCTGCTAGTCGAGCACTGGCCATAGGGCCAGTCCAGCCCAACATTGCAGAGGAGCTGGCCTCTGGCAGGATGACACAGCCATCTCTCTTGAGGACCCCAAAGTTGGCCAGTAACTTTGTTTTTGTGTTCTGTGGGTTTTCTTGGTAGCAGGGGTCGAACTCAGGACCTTGCGCTTGGCAGGCAGGCGCTTGTGCTGCTGACTTATTTCCCTGGCCTGGCCAGTAACTTTGAACCCCCACCCTGCCCAAGCTGGCCTTGAACTCATAGGTAGGGCTCATAGCCCAAGCACCACACAGGTACTGCTCCAGGAATATTCTGGCCTGATACAAGCTTCGAAACCTGCCCTCTGCAGTCTGGACTGCTTAGGAAAGAAGTTGCAGACCATGCATAGGCAGCTGGCATCAGCTGAGGTGCCCCAGTGCCATACCTGGCCACGCCCACACTGACCCACTGTAGTTCTGGTGCCCAGCAGTGGGTTGAGAGCTCGATGTTTGCTGATCCCAGAGAAGTCCTCTTCCTCATCACTGAACCTACTGCACCAGTTCAGGTTCCTTAGCCAGCACATTTCAGGCAGGTATCCTTACCTGGCCCCTAGGGGAGCCATGGAGAAGTTGACCCCAGCGCTGGCCCTCTGAGAATGACTGACATAATGGCAGCTGGCCCTGTCGCAGATCCCCAGAGCCAAGACCCTGCCTAGCCTCTCCCAAAACTGCTCCAGCCAAGAAGGGCAGGTGCCCGAGACTTCCCACGATCATCCATGCATGAGGACAGGCTCAAGTCTCCTAGTACATTCTCTGCTGTCAGCAGTTCTACTTACTAGGCCAGGGCTTCTCAGGCTCACATTGGACCACAAGGTTTAATCTTTTCACTCTGGGATTTTCCCAGCTTGTCACACATGTGAACTCAGACCCAGAGTGCCAAGTTGTGCAGACACATAGCCAACAGCCAGGACTTTGCCCTAGCTCCACCCAAGTGGCACCTGCAGAAGGTTCATGACGTGTCCCTCAGGTCCCAAGTCTAACCTGATTCTCCCAGTCTCCCTCCGACCTGTTTGTACAGCCTGAGCTCCCTGCTCAGCCAGCACTGGGTCTTCTCCACCTGCCTCCCTCAAGCCATGGCTCTCTTCCATGAGGAGAAGTTCCCAAGCTTCCTCCTCTTCATCCAGCCCCAGCCGGGCCCTTATTCCACACAGGAGTGCAACAGCGGAAGCTAGGGCACTTAACAAGAGGTCAGGATCTGTGATGTGACAGTGATCACCAGCTATGCAGACACACGAAACTTCTCCGTGCCTGCCCCATCTTACAATCCCGGGGCCCACTCTCCTGTGTTCCACACAGCTGCCCAGCACAGGGGGACTGCAGCAGCACCAGAACTCTCCAAGTGCCCAAAGCAGAGCTGGCTGTCACCACCCTCTCTGTCCTCACTCGCCACCTCTGATAAAATCCCAGGTTGAAAGGGAGTCATTCTGTTCTGAGAACTTTTTTTTGTACTAGGATTTGAACCTAGTCCTTACACATGCTAGGTAAGTGCTCTACCACTGAACTATATAGCTACATCCCCACCTTTTATTTTCATTATTATTTAAATTTAATTTAATTTTGTGTGTGGTGCTGGGAATTAAATCCAAAGGTTTGTGCATGGCAAGCATTGTAATTCTCCTGCCTCAGACTCCTGAGTAGCTGGGATTAAATATGTGTACTACTATGCTAGGATAAGAACTCTTTTTTTTTTTTTTTTTTTTTTGACACAGGTCTTATGTAGTTCAAGCTGGCCTTGAGCATACTCTTTGGGCCACACTGCCCTCAAACTTATGGCAATCCTCTTACCTTAGACTCCCTGATGCTGGGATCTCAGTAGCGTGCCATCCCTGAAGAGAGTAGTATTAGTTAAAGCACTTGGTTATACAGCAGCTCAACCCATATATAATGGACAGTTTCTGAGCCTAGCAAATCCTTTTCTTGCAGGAGGGGGGCCTTTTGAGACAGGGTCTTGCTATGCAGTTCAAGCTGGCCTTGAGCTCATTTTGTAGCCCAGGCTGGTCTCAGACTCACAATGATCCTCCTGCCTCAGCCTCCTGGGTTTTTTGTTTGTTTGTTTGTTTTGGTCTTTTTGAGACAGGGTCTCGCTATGCAGTTCAGGCTGGCCTTGAGCTGACTTTGTAGCCCAGGCTGGTCTCGAACTCACAATGATCCTCCTGCCTCAGCTTCCCGAGTGCTGGGATTACAGGCATGCGCCACCATGCCCAGCTTGCCTCAGCTTCCTGAGTGCTGGGATTACAGGTGTGTGCCACTACACCTGGTCAAGCCTAGCAAATCCTAAAGCAGGCGTCCTCAGCCCCAGGACTGGTTGCTCGTCTGCAGCCTGTTAGAAACCAGGCTGCACAGCAGTGGGTCAGTATTGGAAAAGTGAATGAACCTCTGCCTGTACAGTGTTGCTCCCAGCGGCTTTGCTTTCTGAGCACCACCTCCTGACAGACTGGCTGTGAACTGCACATGCAAAGGAACGAAGTCATGTGATCCTCTGAATCATCCTAAATCACCCTCAAATCTGTGGAAAAATTGTCTTACATGAAACTGAAACTGGTCCATTTCCAAAAAGGTTGGGGACTGTTATCCCAAAGCATCTGTGATGGGCAGAGAAACACTCATCACAGCCACACGGTAACCCTTGACCTTCAAGGCTCCTCACAAGCCTGAGAAAGAAGGCGAAGAACCAGGCCCCTTTCCCTCAGGCTGCTCAGACACGGCCTTCCTCTCAGGGTGGAGGCCCTCAGGTATTCCTTGTTCCAGCCTGCATTCCAGGGCATAGGAAGCACCGTTTGCCTTATCAAGTGGACTCAGGGGCTGGGGACCTCTCAGGCCATTAGCTGATTTTGCTGTGTCTGCTTGGGTAGGTTGGGGGACTTAATTCAGGAAAAGCAGCACTGCAGCCACTCTGGACCCATTCAGTCTGGAGTGTGGTTGGATGTCCTCATTTTCACAAAAAATCAGCTTGGCTATAGTTACCTGGGCCACAGAACAGCGACCCTTCTCCTGGACCCTGGCAGTTGCCTGTATGGCATTCCAGCTACCCTCAGTGTCAGTCAACAACAGTCCAAAGCCAACCTGAGAAAGTCCCAGCTGCTGTGTGCTCTGTACACCTGGAATATTCTCTACATGGTCCTGATGTAGTATCTGTGAACACTTTTCACATATGGATCAACATTCAGGTATCTTAAATCTCCTTGTTTTTTACCATTAGTGGACATAACCCAGGTCTCAATTTTTTTTTTTTTTTTTTTTTTGTCTTTTTGAGACAGGGCCTCACTATGCAGTTCAAGCTGGCCTTGAGCTCACTTTGTAGCACAGGCTGGCCTCGAACTCCCAACAATCCTCCTGCCTCAACCTCCCAAGTACTGGGATTACAGGTGTGCCCCACCACGCCCAACAATATTTTGTAATCTAAACATTTTTTTTCTTTTTCTGTTTTTTGAGACAGTCTTGCTAAGCAGATGAAGGTGGCCTTGAACTTGTGGTGACCCAACTGCCTCAGTTTCCCAGTGCTGAGATTATATAGGCATTAAACACAACACCCAGCTTTGTCTTTTTTTTTTTGGTCTCCTTGAGACAGGGTTTCACAATATACTTCAGACTGACCTCGAACTCAAAGCGATCCTCATGCCTCAGCTTCGCAAATCCTGGTTTTACAGGCTTGTCACCACACTCAATTTTGTCATCTGAAATCTTTTTTTTTTTTTTTTTGTCTTTTTGAGACAGGGTCTCACTTGAACTCACTTTGTAGCCCAGGCTGGCCTTCAATTTACAAGGATCCTCCTGCCTCAGCCTCCCGAGTGCTGGGATTACAGGCGTGTGCCACCATGCCCGGTATCATCTGAAATCTTAAACTACCTCCTATACCTACATATGGTTCAAAGGCTTGTCTTGGGCAACAGATTGTCCTTTGTAAAACAGGTCAAGAAAACCGCAAAAAAACGTTGAGACAGTAAAACAGACCTAAAGCAATCTCCACCCAACCCAAGGACAGGATTCTGCAATGAAAGAGCTGCCTGTTCAGTGGGCAAGCACCTGCCCAGGGTCTGGCTAAGTAAGACTAGTGACCAGGAGGAAGCGGGGGGAGTGTCACTTGTTCATAGCTCTTCTAGCTCTGTGAAGTCACTCACAGAAAGCAGGCAGGTCTCCCAGCAGGCAAGAGCCACATTATCTGATTCTTAGTCTACTGGCAAAGGGGTGGGGGTAGGGCAGAGCTAGCAATCTTGTAAACAAGAAGTTCATGCTCTAATAATGGAGTTTCACGTAGGAAAAGTGACATGTCCACTTTCAAGAGTATCTCAAAAAACACTCTCAAAAGTACAAAAAAGTGCAGGCGTGGTGGCACATGCCTGTAATCCCAGCACTGGGAGGCTGAGGCAGGAGGATTTAGGACAGTGAAACCCTGTCTAAAAAAAAAGACATATCAAAAGTACAAAAGAATGCCTGAGATCCTGAGATCAGGACTTTTTTTTTTTTTGAGACTGGGTCTTGCTAGGCAGTTTAGGCTGACCTTGAACTCACCATGCCCAGGCTGGCCTCGAACTCACGACAATCCTCCTGCCTCGACCTCCCGAGTGCTGGGATTACAGGCATGCGCCACCACGCCTGGCTCAGATAAGGACGTTAATAGTCAACGTGTACTTTAACATAGGAGTGTTTGTCTTCTAGACTTTAAAGACCACGTGTCCTTTTGTATGTGCTTTTGGAAAAGAACAGGAGGAATGAGGAAGCTGAAGTGGTGGCAGCGCTGGGCAGTGAGGGACTGGGAAGTCCAACAGAAAAAGTGAACCTCATATGTCGTTTTAGTTTCGAGAAGCCGTGTAAAATAATAAAATGAAGCTGACTTAACCCAAAGCACATAAACGATTTCAACAGGCGGCCAGCCTAGTCGCTAACGCTGTAGTACTGCACATCCCACCCGCAGTCACCTCAGCCCCGCCTCGGGATGGAGACCGCAGGATCTGCGGAAGCAAGTTAACCGAGAAGCGTGGGGAGATATCGAGGAGCGCCCGTGCTGGCCGTCGCCGACTCCCTGGCGTCGGCCCGTGGGAAATGTCGCCTGTGCTCCCTCGACAGGCCCTGCCATAATAGGCTGGGTGCACGTGCGGCTGACACCCGAATACTCTCCCGGTGATGGCCTGGAGGGTAGTACAAATTTACCCAGGGGCCACCGCTCCCTGCAAGCGCCGCACGGGCCGCACGCGCACCGGAAGTTACGTCAGCCAAGCTTCCGGCCCGCTGACCCAGGAGGCGGTGCCAATTGCGGCTACGCGGTCCAGTAAGAAAGCAACACGAAGGGTTACCGAGGCACAGGCGTAAGCCCGCCCCTCGGCTGAGGACTCTGTCCCACTGCCACGTTCGACGAAGGAACACCAGGGTGCGCGCATCTCGGGACCAATCAGGGGTCTCGGAGCACGGGCAGTCGAAAGCATTAGCCATTCCAGATCTGCGGAAGGTGTGGGAGGAAACCACCAGTCAGAAGTCGAGGGAGAGAAAGTTCTCCTCCAGGCACCACTTAGGGGGTAGAGAAGAGAGCGAGCGCGAGCGCCCCGACCAATCCTGGGAGAGGGGGAGGAGGCCTTCGTAGCGTTTCCGACTCCAGGGCAGAGCCTAGAGCGGGTATCCAATCCGAGCGTGATAGGGGCGGGACCCGAAGGCCACTGGCCAATAGGAGAGCCGTAGAGGGCGCGTGCGCGCGGCGGGTGGCAAGCGCGCTTCCCTCCCCTCTGGTTCAGGATTTATAAAGGCGAGGCCGTGGCCGGCGCGCGCTCTCGTCGCCTCTACTGTCCCGGCGGCTCCGGCTGGAGTACCGTGTCCGCGCTGCCTGCTCGCCGCAGACGTCCGACATGCTGAGCCGCGCTCTGCTGTGCCTGGCCCTGGCCGCGGCGGCCCGCGTGGGCGCCGACGCTCCCGAGGAGGAGGACCACGTCCTCGTGCTCAAGAAGAGCAACTTCGCGGAGGCGCTGGCGGCGCACAAGTACCTGCTGGTGGAGTTCTGTGAGTGCGCCGCGGGCCTGGCGGGCGGGCGCCGCCCCGCCGCCGAGCGCTGTCTGCTCACGCCACGGGCTCCTGCTGGACGCGTAGGCCCATGGGCCCGGGTGGCCCCGTCAAGTCGGCTTGTCTCAGCTCGAGCTTAGTCTCGACCGCGCACCTACTGTCAGCCCATGGGGCATCCTGCTTGTGTAGACCGGCTCTGTGTGCCTGCGGGCTTCGAGCCAGAGGGGTGCCTTTGTGGCCGCCGTCCACATGGCACGATCCCTCTGTTAACGTAGGAGAAACAGGGTGGACTTCTGTTAGCAACGGCAGATAGGAGAAAAAGCCGGAGTCCGGCCCTACTAGTTACTCATCGGGGCTGACCCAGAAACGCCCTGCCCTTGTTCATACCACCTTTAACCTGCCATATCTTTCCCAGGCTGTAGCAATCCTGAACCAGAAGCCTTTGATTATGTTTACAAGTGTTTGAGTTCCAGTTCTCTCTGGGGTGGGAGTCATGCCCAACACAGCTGCTAGCACAGATTGTCTTTTTCTACACTACGAAGGACAGTGCTAGAGGTGTGTCTGGGCACGTGTGCAGGGATGTACAGAACATACTTGCTGGAGCCGGGTGTGGTGGCGCAAGCCTGTAATCCTAGCACTCAGGAGGCTGAGGCAGGAGGATCATTGTGAGCTTGAGACCAGCCTGGGCTACAAAGTGAACTCAAGACCAGCCTGAACTGCATAGTGAGACCCTGTCTCAAAAAGACTGAGAAAAAAACAAACAAACAAACAAACAAAAAACGTATTTGCTGGGTTAAGAGGTGGGGGCACTAGTCTCAACTTTCCCTGGATCCTTAAAGGGAAATCCTAGGGACACACTAGCCTAGCTTACTTGCAGGTCGTACAAAGTTATGTTGGGTAGAGGATTTGTCTCCTGTGCTGATGGTGACAGCAGAGTATCAGGTTGGTTTTAGAGTTGGGGGTTGGTTTATCACTCCTGGCCTCTGTCCTGATATTGCCTAAGGGTGCCATCTATCAGCCCAGCTTAGTTCTTTTTTTTTTTTTTTTTTTAGCCCAGCTTAGTTCTTAAGAGCGGGTATCTTGTGCACAGATAAGATTTTTGTGAAGGAGAAAAAAAGGGAAGCCTTGGAACTGGATCAGGGGCTGCTCTTGGGTTTTTTTGGTGTTGGTGTTTTTGTTTTGTTTTTGAGACAGGCCCTGCCTCAGCAGTGCAGGCTGGTCTTGACCTCACTTTGTAGCCCAGGCTGGTCTTGAACTCAAAAGGATCCTCCTGCCTCAGTCTCTGAAGTGCTGAGATTGCAGGCGTGTGTCACCACACCTGGCTAGGGGGGCTGCTCTTCAGTGTCTCACTTGATTTCTTTTCCAGATGCCCCTTGGTGTGGCCACTGCAAAGCATTGGCACCAGAATATGCCAAAGCAGCTGGGAAGCTGAAAGCAGAAGGTTCTGAGATCCGGCTGGCAAAGGTAGATGCCACCGAAGAGTCTGATCTGGCCCAGCAGTATGGCGTCCGTGGCTACCCCACAATCAAGTTTTTTAAGAATGGAGACACTGCCTCTCCCAAGGAGTATACAGGTGTGACTGCAGTATTGCCCTTTAATTGTCTTGGCAAAGGGATTTGCCTGCAGGCCTCTGAAGCTAACCCAACTGAAGGCTCAGCCAGTAGTGTATCCAACAGGTAGGGGCCCACTTTCACAGGCCTGGAGGAAACAGCATTCTCAGCTGGATTTTTTGTTGGCTTTCCTTTTTTGTTGTGGTTTGGATTTTGAGACAGGGTAGACAAGATGTTGCTATGTAGTTCAGGCTGACCTTGAACTCACTATGTAGTTCAGACTTGCCTTGTGACAATCCTCCTGCCTCAGCCTCTCCTGTTATGGGTTTACAGGTGTGCAGTATTTGAGCATTCACACCAAGCCTAAATATCTATCTGGCTGACACTTGTGAACTATGGAATGTAGTGTGCCATCCACTAAGTCAAACACTTGTATCATTTCTTTCTTTCTTTCTTTTTTTTTTTTTTTAAGACAAAGTCTTTGTGTGTAGTCCAGACTGGCCTTTAACTCATGGCAATCTTCCTATCTCAGCCTCCTGAGTGCTGGGATTACAGCCATGGTGTCACCACACCCAGTTTGGTTTTAGTTTTGAGAAAGTCTCACTCTAATAAGTTTCCTAGGCTGGCCTCAAACTTGGAATCTTCTTCCCTTGGCCTCCTGAGTATTGGGGACTGCAGATGTATGCCAGTGCCCCTGGGACTCGTGATTTCTCATTGGGCTGCTCTGTAGGGAAAGCCCTTCACAGGTAGTGACAAGATTGAAGCCTTCAGTGGCAGACCCGAAATCCTAAGTCACCTCTAAAGCAGTTTCCATGGAGGTTGGGCCCTATTATGACTGAAGCAGTTACTGGTGCCAGAAGAGGACTTCTCTGTCTCTAAACCAGTTCCCTAGAATACCTGTCAGACCCATGTGCTTGGCAGTCTGTAACCAGCCCAGCCCAGTGCTGGCAGATGAGTCCCCGTGAGCAGCTTTTGTCCTGATCTGGTTGCCTTTCTAGGTTGTCTGCAATCTGCAGTTTTTACATGTGTTCACATAGAATGAGATGTAGCCAGGCATGGTAGCACATACCTGTAATCCCAGCATTTGGGAGGCTGAGGCAGGATCGTTGTGAGTTCAAGACCAGCCTGTGCTGCAATGTGAACTAAAGGCCAGCCTGAACTGCATAGCAAGACCCTGTCTTAAAAAGACAAAAACAATCAAAAAGAATGAGAAGTACCTTGTCTACAGTTACTGTGGTTCTCCATGGTGAACTTGGGTTGGGCCTCCCTTCTGAGATTGGCCCAGGTAGTCACGCGTCAGGAGGGGAGGAAAGAATGGTTTCACTAGGCTCCACCTCTGGAGGAAGCAGGCTTCTCCCCGACCCCCTACCCTTGTGGGTATCATCCACCTGCGCCATCTTTCCTTGCTTTCTGTTGGTCTAGGAAATGGTAGGGCAGGCCCTGGCCTGCTTGGGGTGTCAGGCAGAGTTAGGGTGGCAGAACTGGTATGGACCCCCCACACACACTTTTTTTTTTTTTTTCTTTTTGAGACAGGGTTTTGCTGTGCAGTTCAAGCTGGCCTTGAGCTCACTTTGTAGCCCAGGCTGGCCTCGAACTCGCAACAATCCTCCTGCCTCAGCCTCCTGAGTGCTGGGATTACAGGCATGCGCCACCACGCCCAGCTCCCCCCACACTTTTTGTAGCTCTAGGTTTGAATCCAGGGCTTCCTGCATGCTGCTAGACAAGCTCTATACCACTGATCCAGACCCCTAGCCCTTTGTTAGTTTTTTCGTGGTTTTTTTTTTTTTTGTCTTTTTGAGACAAAGTCTCGCTATGCAGTTCAGCCTGGCTTTGAGCTCACTTTGTAGCCCAGGCTGGTCTTGAATTTGCAACAATCCTCCTGCCTCAGCCTCCCAAATGCTGGGATTACAGGCGTGTGCCACTATACTTGGCCTCCTTTCTTAGATTTCAAGGTATGCTCTTGCAAAGTTGCCTGAACTGACTTGGAACTCCAACTCTGCCTTCCTGAGACTCCCGAGTAGTGTAGCTGAGATCACAGGCATGTGCCACCACACCAAGCTCTTCCTCCTCCAAGCTCAGCTGCAGCCTCCTGTATTAGAGTGGGAGCCAATAGCCAATCTCCAGGCTGCCTGTGGGGAAAGTATCTTAGTGTGTGCTGGGGTCCTTAGCCCACGGAGCAGTGTGCAGCTGAGAGTTGCAGGCAGGGAAATACAGCACATTGTCTGACTGTAGAACTTGCATCTGTCTGAGGTGCAGCTGGCAGAGAAGCTGACGACATTGTGAACTGGCTGAAGAAGCGCACTGGCCCTGCTGCTACCACCCTGTCAGATGGTACAGCTGCTGAGTCCCTGGTGGAGTCCAGTGAGGTGGCTGTTATCGGCTTCTTCAAGGTAGAGCATTGGAACGTCCCTGTTTTGTTGTTATTGCTTAGGTGGGGGTATCTGCAGCCTGGGCACTGCAGGGCCTGCCCTGCTGCCATCCAGGGTGGGGCTTCTCAGTGCTGGGGTGTGTGGCTACCTCTGGTTTCCCTTCCTCTTCCAGGATGTGGAGTCAGACTTTGCCAAGGAATTCTTACTGGTAGCAGAAGCCATTGATGACATACCTTTCGGAATCACATCCAATAGTAATGTGTTCTCCAAATACCAGCTTGACAAAGATGGGGTAGTTCTTTTTAAAAAGGTGAGCGGTCATGGCAGTTCAGCTGCCCCATCAGCAGGGGGTGGGGAGGTGTATGGGGTGTATTGCTTTCCTTATCTTCAGGGGACCCAGGCTTTGGGCTGGTATCATGTTTGTCAGGGTCCCTGTGATGGACTTCACAAAGTCGTGCTTGGTGAGAGCCACTCACACAGTGGATTTCTGTTTTGCTTTTTTGTTTTTTTCCAGTACCGGGAATTGAACTCATGACCTTGTGCTTGCCAGGCAGGCACTGTGCCGCTGAGCTAAATTCCCAGCTCCACAGTGGATTTCTGAACTTGGAGCACACAAGTTTTGTTTCTTAAGCTTCTTTTTATTTTTTTTCCGGTACCAGGATTTGAACTCACGCCCTTGCGCTTGCCAGGCAGGTGCTGTGCCACTGAGCTAAATCCCCAGCCCCTATTTGTTTTTTTTTTGTTGTTGTTGTTTTGAGACAGGGTCTCACTATGCAGTTCAGGCTGGTCTTGAGTTCACTTTGTAGCCCAGGCTGGTCTCGAACTCACAGTGATCCTCCTGCCTCAGCCTCCTGAGTGCTGGGACTATAGGCATGCGCCACCATGCCCGGCTGCTGCTTTTTATTTTGATATAGAGTCTTGCTAAATTGCTAAGTTGCCCAGGCTGGACTCAAACTTGCAGTCTTTGTGCCTTAGCCTTTGAGAGTGCTGGGATTACAGGTGTGCATCACCACGTCCAGCTCTTGCATTAGCTTTTTGTTTTCAAAAAGCATTAGCTGTTTGTTTTTGCTAGGATACATAACAGTGTTGGTCATCGTAATCATTTGGGGGGCAGGTTTGAGTCTCTTTTTGGGGAGGGGTGTATCGGGCATTGAACTCAGGACCTCACTCTTGCCGGGAAGGTGCTGTGCCACTGAGCTATATCCCTAACCCCTGGGGGGCAGGTTTGAGACAGAGATTCCTTATGTGGTTCAGGCTGCCCTTGAACTCACTGTGGTGGCCAGGCTGGCCTTGAATTCATGGTGAAGTGTCCTGTTTGGTGGCATTACTTAACTTTCACAGGGGGAAAAAAAAAGTGAGGGGGCCGGGGATATAACTCAGTGGCACAGGGGCCTGCCTGGCAAGCACAAGGTCCTGAGTTTGATTCCTGGTATCCCCCCCCCCCAAAAAAAAAAAAACTTTCACAGGGGCATGTGAGCACTTCTGTCTGTTCCCAGAACTTTTTCCTTGCTCCAGACAGTAGCTCTGGCATGGTAGCCTCAGGGTGGGTGTTTCCTAACATCAGAGCCATACCTCCTGTGCCTCCCACCTTGAAAACTGCTGACCTTGCCAAGTCCTTCCTCTTTGGAAGCTGGGTATCTTAACTGCTTCCCTATTAAGGGGACATGTTGGGCTGTGCATTTCTGTTGCCCGTACAGCCTGTGGGTTTCATGGCTTTTATGTGGATCAGCAGGGGCTGAGGGCCATCGTCCTAGACACTGCTGTACCTGGATAAAGCGCTCATGGACTCTTGCCATCTAGGTGGCAAGGTGTACAAGGAAGGACTTGGCGATCTGGAGCAGGGCAGTGTCCTTGGGCTGGGGATAGGTCCTTGGGGGCGCTGACCTGGTCCGTTGCAGAGGCAGGAAGGTTCCGAGCAAAGCACTGAGAGTGCGGGGGAGGCTGTCTGTTGAGGCTGAGATGTGGATGTGTTGCACCTCAGAAGTGGCTGCACAGGCTGAGGGCCAAGTGGCTCCGAGGTGAGGGATGAATTAGCACTGTAGAGTGAGGGCTGACACCTGGCTAAGCGGGGAAGAGTTCTGTGGCTGTCCTATGTCCTGGCCTGGCCATTATTCTGATCCCTTCCTCAGAAGGGCTCCAGCCACCTGGCCCTCCTTCTCAGCAGCAGCTCTCATGGTGGTACCTGAAGGGGAAGGATTGTGGAGCTGCCCAAGGAATTTTGACTGGATGTAACGCTTGACTAGAAAACGGAAGCGTTGGCGTGGAGTTGATGCAGCAGAGGTGCATCAACTTTCTAACACCTTCAGGGTGTTAGAAAGTCCCAAGTCTCCTAAAGTTGGGGTTCTGAGAGAAGTTCTCTATGTGGAAACCTGCAAAGGCCCCTCCAGTTCAGTCCAGTCCATAGGCTGCTCTGTGCCTTGGTGGTCATCTTAATGCTGGAGGGCTGGTTTCAGCCATTGTGTGTCCTTAGATCTTAGAAGGATCATTTCTTGTTCTTGCCTTCAAAGAATGAAGTATGTGACAGGTCATCTGTTCAGGCTGTTGGTATGTGGCTGGTCTCCTCCTCTAGACTCAAACAATGCCCCCTCCTCAGCCTCCCAAGTAGCTGGGACTGTAGGTGCGCGCACTACCACTCAACGCTTCTGTATGTGATTTTTTTTTTTTTCTTTTTTTTTCCCTGCTTCAATTCTGTGATGTCCACTCAGGGCTGGGCACTGCCCTTGTGTCTGGTGCTGGTCAGCAGTGGCTCTTACAGGGCACTTTAGGCATCTGATTATAAGAGCAAGGCTGCTGTGGGGGCAAGTAGGGGACATGTTTGAAGTCAGAGGAGTTTGAGCTGCTGCTGTACTAGACTCTTCTTTATCCATTGATTCACTCTGCCTGTCCCCTTCCTTTAGGGTGTTAAATCCACTTTTGCTGAATGGGCTGGGTCTTCTGTCTGCCCGGGAGCTGTCCTGAACAGCCTGGCAGCACCAGATGCTTCCCTGTTGGGGCCAGGCAGGCTGGCTGTGGCTGCTTCTGCCTTCTTCCCTGGGGGATGACAGGTGGTGGGGATGACCAGGAGAGTGGGACTACTGTCACATGGTAGGGCCATTGGTTTCAGAGCAAATAGTCTTGTGGGGTTGTTCTTCGTTTTTTGTTTTTTGTTTTTCTTTTCTTTTCTTTTTTTTTTCCTTTTTTTTGAGACAGGGTTTCACTATGCATTTCAGGCTGGCCTTTAACTCCTAGCAATCCTCCTGCCTCAACCTCCCTTGTGCTGGGATTATAGGCAGGTCCTGTGTCTTTATTCTTACACTGACTTTACTTTCTTTTCTTTTGGGACTTAGGAATAAATGTGAGGCCATGCCTTCTCTACCAGCCTTCAGAGTCAGGCCTGTTCATGACTGCTGCTACCATGACCTGGCAGGGCTGCTATCCAAGGGCAGAGCCACAGTGGTCATGCTTGCTACCACTGTCCCTCACTAAGTGGGAGCTGGATTTACCGAGGTAGACAGAGCAAGTCCACGTGGCCATGTTATAGGGAAATTAGTGCTTGGCTGGAGCTCGTGAGCTTATGCGGATGATGCCTGGCCCTATGGTGGAGCAGAGCATCACTTTGCAGAGTAAGGGGCATGAAAGATTGGTTTAGAATCATAGCCAGGAGGGGCTGGGGATTTATCTCAGCAGCATAGCGCCTGCCTGGCAAGCACGAGGTCCTGAGTTCAATTCCCAGTACTGGAAAAAACACACAAAAAATAGAATCATAACCAGGGAGAGTGGGCCTGGGCCCCTGCTGAACAAGGCCTCCACTAGCATTTTCCAAATGATTCTCTCATTGGGTCTCCTGTCCTTGTTTTCCTACTCCACATTTGCTTGTTTGGGAAGGTAGAGTGGGCCTGGAATCCTCTGGGTTTGGGTGAGGAGTGGACCGAAAGGGGAACAGCTCACAGCCCAGGGCTCAGCCTAACTTTAGCACCACAATTCCATGGTTGAGTTAGAGGGGCCGACTGGCACAGGCCTCTCCTGGATATACCCTGCTGTGGCAGCCATAAGTGGCCACCATGGAGGTATACCCTCAAACTGAGCCAACGGCCCTGCTCATTACCTCGGGGAACCAGAACGGGACATGGCTGATAAGAAGAGTACAGTTAGCCTTCCATATCCACAGATCCATCCAGCCAGCTGCAGTAAGCAATCAGGAGCCAGGTGTGATTCCAGCACTTGGGAGCTCAAGGCAGGAGGACTGCAAATTCAAGCCCAGCCTGGGAAACTTAGGGAGACCTTGTCTCAGAACTTAAAAAAGGGTTGGGGATGTAGCTCAGTGCAAAGGCCCTGAATTTAAAATCCCCAGTAATGAAGAAAAAACTTCTAGGAATGAAAACTTGTGTCTATACTTAGTACGTAATATACATTATGTTACTAGGAATTAATCCCAGGGGCACTACATTACCAAGCTGTATCCCCAGTCTTTTTTTTTTTTTTTTTTTTTTTTAATTTTGAGACAGGGTCTTGCCTCAGCCTCCTCCCAAATGCTGGAATTTCAAGTGAGCGCCACCATGCCCAGCTGCAGTTTCTTTCATAGGCCCCTTTTTTGTCCTTTTGAGACAGGGTCTCGCTATGCAGTTCAGGCCGGCCTTGACCTCACTTTGTAGCCCAGGCTGGTCTCAACTCACAACAGTTCTCCTGCCTCAGCCTCCTGAGTGCTGGGATTAAAAGCATGTGCCACCATGGCTGGCTCCTAGTACCTTTGTAGAAGTTCCAAGGGAGCAATGAGCACTTACCTGGCACTCCCACCTGAGAAGTCTGAGGTGCAGGAACCACCTTTCTGTGTCAGGACCTGCTGTGTCCATCCCTCCTGAGCTGAGGCCATGCTGGGTTCTGGCCCTGTTCAGCCTCTCTTGCTGCCATCCCCAGATAGCTGTGCTCTACTTTGTGGCTTCAGGTGCTGGCACTTGTGAGTGTGGCTCTAAATGTCAGCTTGTGTGTGTATGTGTCTCAGCAATTTTGAGAGTGAGGCTGGACCCCAGTAGGTTGATTGTCAAAGCAGCTTTTTGTGCAGGTGCCATCCTACAAGTGCCCTGAGAGGATCAGGCCCGAGTGTGAGAGTGAGCTGTGTGTCAGACTGCTGTTTCAGGAGCTTGGAGATGGGAAAAGTGATGCACATAAGGCCTGACCAAGGCTCTCAGGCATGTCAGCAGAGTTGCCGTCACCTGTAATGGATGCCTTGGTCTGCGCTGGCCTCTACTTTGCACACGCCTGTAGAGCAGGTGGTCCCTGTGGTGCCTCTGCATGCCCTGGCTGGTGGGGCTTTGTAGAAAAGTGGGCAGGAGCAGAAGCCAAGCATGCCTATGACTCCTGCCTTTGGGGTAGGTGGCAGACCAGGAGCCACTGGGCCTGGGCTGTGGACAGGAAACCTTCTGCACTTGGTGGTGGCTGCAGGGTGGTGGCTGAAGCCAGTCTAGACTGTAAGGTAACGAGTACATCCCGTGGCAGGACAAGGTTCCTGGACAGCCTGGGCCCTGTCCTGCAGGGCTTGCTCATGACACCCTTTCTGCCCACAGTTTGATGAAGGCCGAAACAACTTTGAGGGGGAGGTCACCAAAGAGAAGTTGCTGGACTTTATCAAGCACAACCAGCTCCCCCTGGTCATTGAGTTCACTGAGCAGGTATGGCTCTCCTGAACCCCACCATACTGTCATCCAGGTGTCTGGTGGACTTGGGGCCACTGGGACTATTCTGTCAAGGCTTCATTTGTGGCTCTGACATGGAAACTTCTCTTTGTAACATAGACAGCCCCGAAGATTTTTGGGGGTGAAATCAAGACTCATATTCTGCTCTTCCTGCCCAAGAGTGTGTCTGACTATGACAGCAAACTAAGCAACTTCAAGAAAGCAGCAGAGGGCTTCAAGGGCAAGGTGGGCATCCTACCATGTGGGCCTGCACTGTGCACGTGAGAGACCTTGAACCCTGTTACTGTCCCTTGGAGTCTTAGCACTGGGGCATCTACCGGGCCAACCTCTGCTCTGGCTGGGCAGCCCCAGAGCCCCAGGCCTGCTTGCTAGTAGGAGCTGTCCCAGCCCTGTCTCAGTGTGCCTTTTCTCCCCCAAGATCCTGTTTATCTTCATCGATAGTGACCACACTGACAACCAACGCATCCTCGAGTTCTTCGGGCTGAAGAAGGAGGAATGCCCAGCTGTGCGGCTCATCACCCTAGAGGAGGAGATGACCAAGTACAAACCTGAGTCAGACGAGCTGACTGCTGAGAAGATCACAGAGTTTTGCCAGCACTTTCTGGAGGGCAAGATCAAGGTGCGTAGTTAGGCCTGGCTTGGGCCAGATGTGGCTCACCTTGTAGAGCAGATCATCTACCCCTGAGACTCTGGCTTCACTGTCTCTGGCTTCCTGTAGCTTTTTCCTCAGTCTTAAGGGCTGAACACAGAGGCCCCAAGACAGTGTAACATCCCTGTTCCTAGCACTCACCTTTGGGAGCCTCACAGAGGTTGTGCTGCTAGCCTAGTTGTGCACCAAGGTAGCCTCAGCTTACGAAGCACCATCTGACCTCTCCTTGGGCCAACCTCACCAGGCTCCTGGCACTGTAAGCTGTGCTGGCTTCCAGAGGACAGTGTGTGCTGCAGCTGCACCAGGGCTAGGGTGTGTGAGTGGAGCCCTCACTATGTCTGTCTATCTGCCCTTCAGCCCCACCTGATGAGCCAGGAGTTGCCTGAAGACTGGGACAAGCAGGCTGTCAAAGTGCTGGTGGGGAAGAACTTCGAAGAGGTTGCTTTTGATGAGAAAAAGAATGTCTTTGTGGAATTCTGTGAGTAGAGTGTCCCCAGCTTCCAAGGTGACTGCTTCACTGGGGCGGCAGCAGAATGAGGAGCTCAGTGCAGGCGTCCGGGAGGGAGCCTCAGCGCTGCTTTCTTCCCAGATGCGCCGTGGTGTGGTCACTGCAAGCAGCTGGCCCCCATCTGGGATAAGCTGGGAGAAACCTACAAGGACCACGAGAATATCGTCATTGCCAAGATGGACTCGACAGCCAATGAAGTGGAGGCCGTCAAAGTGCACAGCTTCCCCACCCTGAAGTTCTTCCCGGCCAGTGCAGACAGAACGGTGTGCCTTCCTGCCAGGGCTCTGCAGACGAGCTCAGGGGTCACTGTCTCCCCAGGACTGGGGGGACCACGCAGGAGGGACTGAGGATGCACTGCAGGGAGGGACGCTGCTCCCCAATTGCATGCCCTCACCAGTTGTTTCCCACAGGTCATTGATTACAACGGAGAGCGGACGCTAGAAGGTTTTAAGAAGTTCTTGGAGAGCGGTGGCCAGGAGGGGGCAGGGGATGACGATGTGAGTGTCTTCTTGCAGGCCCCACCCTGGCTTCTGGGCACAGCCCTGGTCCTTCTGAGGCATTAACTTGGGCTTCTGCCTTGGGGACTGGGCCATGGTGGGTGCAGGTGTGCATTAGGGCCCGTGTGGCCTGGGAAGTGCTCCAGATGCTCTACCCGACCCGGACTCCCCAGCAGTGCTTTTCAAGGGAGGGATTTTGAAGGCATCTTGGTTGGGGGAGTAACCCAGGACCTTTGTGTTGAGCTATATCCCTAGCCTTTTTTTTTTTTTTTTTGGATACTGGGAATTGAACTCATGACTTCATGCTTGCCAGGCAGGTGCTGTGCTGCTGAGTTATATCCCCAGCCCCCACTAGCCCTTTTTTTATTTTGAGACTCAGTCTGAGTATCTAAATTGCCAGGGCTAGGCTCAAATTTGTGATCCTTCTGTGTCCAGAGTGTGGGATTACAGGAGTGTGCCACCACATATAGTGTAAGGTATCTTTAAAAGCCAGACCTGGGGCTGGGGATTTAGCTCAGCAGCACAGCACCTGCCTGGCAAGCGCAAGGTCAGGAGATCGATTCCTGGTACCAGAAAACAAACAAACAAACAAATAAAACCCAGACCCGGGGATATAGTTCAGCGGCACAAGCAGCTGCCTGGCAAGTGCAAGGTCAGGAGATCGATTCCTGGTACCAGAAAACAAACAAACAAACAAATAAAACCCAGACCCGGGGATATAGTTCAGCGGCACAAGCAGCTGCCTGGCAAGTGCAAGGTCCTGAGTACTATTTCCGGTACTCAAGTAAATAAATAAAAGCCAGACTTTTTTCATTTGTCTTTTAGAGACAGGGTCTCACTGTGCAGTTCAGGCTGGCCTTGAGCTTAACTTTGTAGCTCAGGCTGGTCTTGAACTCACAACGATCCTCCTGCCTCAGCCTCCTGAGCGCTGGGATTACAGGTGTGCGCTATCATGCCCAGCAAGCCAGACTTTTTTTTTTTCTTTTTCTTTTTTTTTTTTTTTTGGTGCTGGGAATCAAACTTAGGACCTGGTGCTTGCCAGGCAGGCACTTGTGCTGCTGAACTATAAAAAGCCAGACTTTGCTCTGGAAGTCTCAGACATGTCCCAGAATCCTCATGTCCCTGCAGACATGTAATCTATCATCCAGCCTGTGGCTAAATTCCATGTCTGTTCTGCTGATAAGACTTCTCACTGTCACTGTCCAGGCTGGGTCCCAGTCCTTAGTCCTGCCCAGGTCAGTGCGTTGCCAGTACTATTGGTGGTAGTGGTTACCCTAGGCAAGTGAACCTTTCAGAGCTTTCAATGATAACGAACAGCAAGGTGCACCACAAGTGCCATAGGTTTGCCAGCATCGGCCTAGAGGACAGGAGGACAGGTCAGAAGAATGTGGTGAGGGGCTGGGGATTTAGCTCAGCGGCAAAGTGCCTACCTGGCAAGCGTAAGGTCATGAGTTCAATTCCTGGTATTGGAAGAAAAGACAAAAGACCAAAAAATAAAAAGAAGAATGTGGTGAGAGTGGCAGTTGGTGTTGGTGACATGGGAGGCAAGGAGTGGAGGAAGTGTCTGTGTGGTAGAGAGAAGTAGGCAGGTGTGAGGGGCTGAGAAGGCTGCTTGGGTAGACCTGTCTCTTTTTTCCTACACCCAGGACCTGGACCTGGAAGAAGCTGAAGAGCCAGATATGGAGGAAGATGACGATCAGAAAGCTGTGAAAGATGAACTGTGATTGGGAACGGACCAGGGCAGCAGCCTGACACCTCAGCCAACCTCACCTGAGGAGGGAACCACTGGAGAGCCAGGGAGCCCTCCTGCAGCCTCGCGTGTCCTAACACATGGAAACTCAGACCCGTTTCTTCCTTTTGCTTTTCAATTTTTGGAAAGGGATTTATCTCCGAGCCAGTCCATCTTGCTGGGCTACTTTTTTAAAATTGTGATGTACTTTTTTGTACATGGTTTTTGTCCCAAGTGCTTGCTAAAATGTTTGGGATTTCACACTGGTAATGTCTCTTTCCGATTAGAGAGATTTATACTGTCCCTTAAAAACAATTCCATCTGTGGGACTTTGAGATGCTTTTCAATGTCAGGGTATTTGTTCTGCCTTGGCCAGGCCTCCCTGGAGTCTCCTGTACCTGTTGGGAGGGATGGATCCAGGCTGGACACAGCCACTCTCCCCATTTACTGTGTGCCAGTGTGGCCAGGATGAGCATGGCTCTTGCATTTTTTGGTTAAACAGAGACTTCAGATACAGTCAGGGTAGCCCCCTGCATTTGAAGGATGGGACTGTGGTAGCCAACTAGGAGGCCCAGGACAGGGCCCTGGATAGCTCCCTCTTCCCCACCTCTTCCAGCCCACTGTCCTGCCTGCCATGGGGCACACTGCCCTGTGTCCCTGGATCCTTGTCCAGTACAGCCATTGGTCTGCTCTGGGGACCAGCACCCTGATTCTCAGGCTAGGAGATGGCCAAGGATGTGGGCGCCAGATCAGATGTTGACCATCCTTAAGGCATTTCCACCACAGCCTTGGAATTGAACACATTGGCCAAATAAAGGTGAAATTTTACTACCTGTTGTTGCCTCTGCTTATGACTTCTTCAAGCCACAGAGCTGGGTGGGATTTCTGACCCAAAGAGGTATAGCCAGTTTTGGTGGAGTTCTATTTTTGAGAACTCTCAATTGAAATATGACAAACGTAGAAGCGGCTACCCATCAGGTCCCTGACAGCACAGGGCCTGCCCTGTATGCAGCTACTGGGGGCAGATGAGGGCTGGCAGCTAGCAGTCCTGCTGTCCTTACTGCAGTGGTCTAGAGAACTGGGGTGAGTCCCATTTTGAGAGGTAAAATGAACAAGTGTCCATGCATGTAGTCCATGCATGCAATTTTGATAGAAATAAGAACCGTAGGCTGAGTGTGGTGCTGTGTGGCTTTAATCCCAGCCCTTTGACGCAGGAGGATTGCTGTAAATTAAAGGCCAGCCTGAGTTACATAGGGAGACAATCTCAACCAAAAAAAAAAACCTTGGGCTGGCAGTGTAGGATGCCCAGCCCCTGAGTTCAAGTCTAGCACTAAAAAGAAAAAAGCTCTGGTGTTGAAGTGGGACATTTACTGATTTTGTTTTGTTCCGTTTTGCAGTACTGGGAATGGAACCCAAGGTCTCACACATACACAAGCATTCCAAACCCCAGCCCTGTTTCCTGGTTTTAGAAATGTAATCTGACTTGAAGAGCCTCAGCTTCCTCATAGCTGACAGAAAAGTACTGAGTTGGTTTCCCCAACCTGAATCCTTACCCTGTGCTACAGGTTTTATTTATTTTGCTACAGATTTCTGAGCCTGGCCTTGCCCTGCTCCCCACTCCACTATGTGCCTGGAGGAGTGCGGACGTGGTCAGAGCATCAACACCCAGACCACAGGTTCTGGGTTCCCACCTCCTGAAGTGGCACTGGAGGGCATCAATGCAGCCTAGGCCACACCTGGCCACAGGGCCAGGCTGCAGGACTCACCAGATACATGGTTCTGTATAGGTCTCTGCCCAGGGCAGGAAGGGGGGCATTTCCCTCATCCCCAACCTTTCCCTGCCCTTGTCCTACCCAATGAGCCTTCAGACCAGGGCTGCCCCCATTTCTGATCCAGGCCCTGCAGGGCAGTAGGTGATGGAGACGTGTCATCATCCCCTTGGGCAGCTCCAGTGAGGCCCAGGAACCCAGTGTCCTGGTGCACCTGCCTTCCCTTGCTTGCCGCCTGAGCTTGTTCAGCTCCAGGGGCCTCAGTGTGTCAGGGGATGTTGTCCTGCCAGCACAATGGGGCACGAGCAATTAGAAGTCGGGTGCGAGGATGTTGGCTTTTGTCCCCCAAATTGAGCTGGCACCAGGGGCTGTGGCCCTGGCAGAGGAAGACATGGAGGCCTGGAGGGAGAAGAAAAGGAAGCCACTTCCAGTTACAGTTGAGAGGGGCTGGAGCTGGAGCTCTGAGTGATCCTACTGACGAGCTGTGTGGGGACCTCTGGGTAGGAAGCTGGGAACAAGCAGCCACCATCATGTGATGTACTCCTTCGAGGCGCATGAGTCACTGATACCTTTCTCGTTTTGCAGAGGCAACTGATGAGCACATTTCCAGCATGGCTGTGATGGGAGGCCAAGTGGAGGTGGCCAAGAGCTCTGACTGGCCTGGTGGATTAGCAGGGCCACTATGAAGGCTCTGGAGGAGGCAGTGACAGCTTAACAGCCGGGCCTTTCCAATCTCTCTATAGGAGGCAGGAAGCCACTAGATTGGATTCTAAAACAGCAGATCCAGGCCTAGGCATCACCCAAGGGGTCACCTGGGCTCAGAGCCTCCCTGTGCTTCCTGGGCTGGTCCAACTTTCTTCACAGCCCCTGGGCTTTTTGTTTGTTTTTTGACACAGGATCTCGCAATGTAGTCCAGGCTGGCCTTGAACTCACTATGTAGTGCAGGCTGGTCTTGAACTCACAGCAATCCTACCTCAACCTCTCAAGTACTGGGAAGTCCCTGAGCTTTGTACGTCATGCAGGGCACTGCTGGTGGCATTCATTGGACTTCTTAATAGAAGGTAACTCTTTTAAATAAATGTTTCGGTTTGTTCTCCAAAAAGTAGCAATTTAGAATCATGCAGACCAAGCAGGCCTGTAATCCCAGCACTCTGGGAAGCTGAGGCAGGAAGATTGGAGTTTTAAATTCAGTCTGGACAATTTAGCAACTTAGACCCTGTGTCAAAATAAAAATGTAAAACAGGGCTGGGGATGTAGAAGACCTTGGGTTTATTCCCCAGTACCCCTCCCACCACAAACCATGCCAGGTCACTTCAAAAGTTGATCCTGCTGGGCATGGTGTCACACATCTGTAATTCCAGCATTTGAGAGGCTGAGGCATAAGAATGACCATGAGTCAGGGGTGGGGGGCGTTATACAGTGAGACTGTGCCTCAATAATAAATAAATAAAAGTTGAGCCAGGTGTGGTGGTGCATGCCTGTAATCCCAGGACTCAAGAGGCTCAGGCAGCAGGATCGTTGGGAGTTTGAGACTAGCCTCGGCTACAAAGTGAGCTCAAGCCCAGCCTGAACTGCATAGCGAGACCGTGTCTCCAAAATGACAAGAAAAGGGCTGGGGATATAGCTCAGCAGCACAAGGGCCTGCCTGCCAAGCACAAGGTCCCGAGTTTGATTCCTGGTACCAAAAAAAAAAAAAAAGAAAAAGAAAAAAAAAGTTGCTCCTAAGTGCCAGGCATTGTGGCATATGCCTGAAATCCCAGCACTCAGGGAGGCTGAGGAAAGAAGACTATCATGTGTTCGAGGTCAGCCTGGACTACATAGCAAGCTCCTGTCTCAAAGAAATCTTATCCTGAGAAGAATCCCAGACAAAGCTGTAGAAATACCCATTTTGTCCCAAGGTCTAGAGGTGTGGGCCACTCACAGCTGGCTCCTCTGGGAAGTGCCAGAGGTGAGATGCTCCAGAAAGAGTCCCAGTGTCCTATGGGACAAAAGTCAAGCAAATTCCTTTCAGCAGATCTGGTAGCTTTGATCCAAACCAAAAGTCCACAGCCATAATTCTGCACACTCTTTTTTTCTTTTGGTCTTTTTGAGACAGGGTCTCACTCTGTAGTTCAGGCTCGCCTTGAACTCACTTTGTAGCCTAAGCTTGTCTCAAACTCCTAACAATCCTCTTGCCTCAGCCTCCCGAGTGCTGGGATTATAGACATGCACCACCACCACCCGCAATCCTGCACATTCTTGCTCTCGTTAGCAGGACTGGCCAGAAGCTCCTGCTTTGCATCCCCACACAGGATAGCCTGATGCGCTTCCCCAGCCCTAAGCAGCTGAGGCCTGGTCACTGCTGGAAGGGGCTGTCTTACTGGTCCCGGACAAGGTGCTTGAGGTGGCTTTATCCAGCAAGACTTTTTTAAAATTTTATTTTATTTTTTGGTCTTTCCGAGACAGGGTCTTACTATGCAGTTCAAGCTGGCCTTGACCTCACTTTGTAGCCCAGGCTGGTCTCAAACTCGCAACAATCCTCCTGCCTCAGCCTCCTGAGTGCTGGGATTACAGGTGTGCGCCACCACGCCTGGCGTGGTTTTTTTTCTGTCTTTTTGAGACAGGGTCTAGCTGTGCAGTTCAGGCTGGTCTTGAGCTCACTTTGTAGCCCAGGCTGGTTATGAACTTGCAATGATCCTCCCACCTCAGTCTCTTGAGTGCTGGGATTACACATGTGCACCACCACACCCAGCTGATACCCTTGATTTGGTCTTCTTGGCCAGAGACCAGTGTGCAACCTGCCACTCACCACCAGGCCTCTTCTCCCACTCTGGAGAAGCAGCCAGCCAATCTGACTTCTGAGCTCATTGAGGCCTCCAACAACCATATGGAGCATCTTGCCAGGGCAGTGAATTGAGCTTTGTCCCCTTAATTTCCTATTTATTCCTCAATACCTCCAGATGTGATCTTACTCCAATATAGGGCCCATTGCTGGTATCTCATTAAGATAAAGTGATACTGAAACAGACCAAGTCCTCTTAAGATTGGTGTCCTCATAAACAGAGATTTCGACACAGACACAGTACAAGCCATGTGGAGATGGAGCCCCAAGGCCAACAGAGAACTCTAGGAGTTGGAAAGAGTTAAAATGAACTCTTCCCTGAGCCTGGGGGTACCTGCCCTGCCCATGCCAAGGCCTCAGTCACACAGACTTGAATCTTCAACCTGTAGTGCTCTGCCAGAACAGCTCAGCAAGTCTCAGGGCCACTGGGCAGCACTGCAGGGGCCCCATAGGACTGCCCCCAACCCCACTGCCCTGTTCCTGGGCTCCTCTGGCCCACCCATCAACCTTTCTCAGGCACCAGTGTGACTGACCTCAGTTGTGATTACTGCAAAAGTAAAGGCAGTATGCCTGCCTGGCAAGCAGAAGGCCCAGAGTTCGATTCCCAGTATCCCCCCTAAAAAAGTGAGGGCAGCTAGCATGGGATCCTGCTGGGTGAGACAGAAGGGGGACATTCCCAGGACAATCTCCATCTCTGCAGTGCAGAATGGGTGCCACCTTCAGCATGAGCATGTGTCCTTAGCAATGTGTCTGCAGATCCTGGAACCAGGTGAAAGAGGTGGGCAGATGTGTGCAGGTGTATATATGGGGACATCCGGAGGAGGGGGAGGCACTTAGTGGGGCCACATTGGACTGGCCCAGGTCCCTGCCTTCGCAGCAATGGTGGCTGTTCTGGGAAAGCTGCTCCAGGGGGCTAGAAGCCCAATGAAAGGGGACAGGGCAAGGGAAAGGCAGCCCTTCACCTCTACAGGCAGGTAGAGGCGAGCGACCTGCAGGTCCCCTCTTCACACCCTCGGCCCCTGCCTTGCCCTTGACCCCACACTGCGGCCTTCCTCAAGGGCTCCAGCCTAGTCCTCCTCCAGCCTTCTGTGAGGCACCTTCTAGGTCTAGCTGTGGGGTTGGGAGTGGTGGCCAAGAAGGATCTGACCCCTTTGGCCGGACATGACAACAGGTGGGCTGAAAGATGAGACACCAAACATGATCCTGTGTGCAGGGAGGGAGGGAACAGCTCGGTTTCAGCCCTTTGCATCGGCAAGCATGACCACGCAGCTTTATATAGCTCCTCAAGGCCTATATAAGCTGGGAGCAAGGTCTCGGTCAGATAGAAGAGCCTGCACACTGACCTGGTCTGGCCTGGCTGGCTCACTGCTCACCTCAGCGCAGCAGGGTCCCCAGAGGGGCAGCCCACCCCCACCCCCTAAGATGCCCAGCAAAACTGTGCGCTATTCCCGCTACAGTCCCCGGCAGCGGCGCCGGCGGCTGATGTCCTATAGAAGTGTCCACTTTCCTAATGATGTCCTCTTCTTGGACCACATCCGCCAGGGTGACCTGGAACAGGTGGGGCGCTTCATCAGGACTCGGAAGGTCTCCCTGGATACCATCCACCCCTCAGGTGAGACAATCAGAGCAACTGGCCAAGGGTGTGTGGGGTGGCAGGGGAAGGCCAGTTCGACTCCAGCCTTGACCCCTGCCCAGGCCTGGCTGCTCTGCACGAAGCTGTGCTCTCTGGAAACCTAGAGTGCGTGAAGCTGCTGGTCAAATATGGAGCAGACATTCACCAGCGTGATGAGACAGGCTGGACGCCCTTGCACATTGCCTGCAGCGATGGGTACCCTGATATAGCCAGGTGAGCCAGGAAAGCAGGTGAGCAGAGGCTGCACCCCAACCCTGTAAGCCTCACCCGGTCTCCAGGATGTGAGCCCCCTAAAAGCTGGCCCTGTCAGTGCAGCCAACAGCTCCAAGGGCTCTAGCACCGTTTTCACCCTTTGCTGCGCTATAGCAAACTGGAAACACCAACACAGCTGCCAAGGGCTCTGGTTTCTTCCTCCTCACCCTGCCAGGAAAAACTAACAGGTGACCCCAGGACTCTCACCCTCAGCCTTGGGGCAGGGCTGAGCATGCCTCAACCAGGGTGCCCTTTGCACCCAGGTACCTCATTTCCCTGGGGGCAGACAGAGAAGCAGCTAATGATGATGGTGACCTGCCCTCTGACCTCATCGACCCTGACTTCAAGGACCTGGTGGAGCTCTTCAAGGGAGCCAGCGTGGACTAGACTGCTCTGCCCTGGGCTCCAGCCTCTCATCCTCAGGCGCAATATACCTATGGCCCCTATACCTATGTCTTCGGCCTGGCTTTTTCTCTAGGTCAATTTTTTATCGTGACACTTTTTACTTTTTCAATAAATGTCATCCCCAAGCCAGTGGTGATTGCCTGATTACTGGGCTCCGTGGCAGCACAGGGCTGGTGCCAGAGCCTCTTGGAAACCCCTTCATTCCCAGTCACCCCTTGTCTCCACACCTCTGGTGTCCCCCATCTGCTCTCTCCCTAGACCTCCCACCCCTACCCACTCCATGCCCTCCCCTCATTCACCTGGCATCTCCCTGCCTCCCTAGCCTGTCTCCCCATGTTCATGTCTCCCAGTCTCCCTATGTGCTCCATCCCATGTCCCCATCCTTCCTCACCACCCCCTTCGTGTCCCCTGTCCCTCCAGTCCTCAGGTCTTCTCATGTCCCTGGTTCTCCCCATTCCCGTATCTCTCCATTGTCCCCCTGTGCCCCCCTCCCTGCGCCACGTTCCCTTTCCCAGGTCTCCCCATGTCCTCCCCGCCGTGTTCCTTGTCCCCGAGTCCCCCTTTCACACACCCCCGTATTCCCCTCCCCAGGTCTCCCCTGCCCTTGTGTTCCCAGTCCCAGGTCCTCCCAAGCCTCCAATAGCCAGTCGTACTGGACCTCCCCGTCCTCCACTGACCCCAACCCGTCTCCACTCCTCGTCTCCGCCCTGCGTGACGGTCACGTGGCAGCGCCGTCTGCGCCTGCGCTGGCGTCACTTCCGGCGGCCGCACGGGAAGAGGCGGCGGCGGCGACCAGGCGGGCGAGGTAAGGCGGGCGAGGCGCCGGCTGCAGGCGAGGCGAGGCGAAGCG
>NW_004955506.1:1329018-1348080 GCF_000276665.1 Chinchilla lanigera
CCTGCCCCGCCCTAGTGTCGCCTTGTCACCGGGCCTGGTGGGCGGGGAGGGCTAGCAGGTCCCGCGTAAACCGGGAGTGGGGCCGCCGTGGACCGGGCCCTTCCGCCCGGGGAACTGAGGTGGACCGATGTCCCGTCCCCGCGGCCCGGGGGATGTTGCGGGGATGCCTCCAGATTCTTGTACCGCGCCGGCCCTTCTGAGTTTCCTTCCCTTTCCCCTCTACCCTGCTCTTTGGTGCCGCGGCACCGACCAGGCCCACTAGGGACAGTAACCGGACACGGCCGCAGGGACGCCACGGAGCCCCACAGATGTCATCCCTGTGGTGACACAGGGGCCAGAACGCGCCCATACTTCCCAGGGTAGACTTACCAGAAGCGGTGGTCTTTGCGCCGTCCCCAAGGCGGAGTGGAGTGAGTTTTGGGCAGAGGGCAAGTTCAAGCAAAGAGCTCTGTGACGTAGGTGAGGGTTGTTGAGACTATGTAGAGGATGGGCATTTAGAGGACAGAAGACGGAGCCAGACCCAGGGGCGGGGAGTCGGGTTGCCGGGATCTCCAGGTGTGGAGTGATGAAGAGGGCAACTAGCGATAGGCCGGTAAAGAGGGCTTTAGAGGGCCACCTGGTCTGTGTGGCACCTGTCACAGCAGTGTCCCTCTAGCACCTGCTTGGCTGGTCGATCGCTTTCTACTGGTCTCATTGGCTGAAAAGGATACAGAACATGGAAGTAAGACCTAGGGAAGTTTCGATAGTAGAAACTCCAAAGGAACACAAAATAACCACTCATTATATGGTTGGTTCTACTTGGAGACAACAGAGTATCACCTATGTGTGCAGTGTCCCTGGGGCAGATGGTGTCCAGGGAAACCTTCTGAATCCTGAGAAGAATTTGAAATGGGTTCTATACCCATGCTGTTGTCCCTGGCCTCCCCCTAGGAAGTCACTGAAGCCCTTGAGTTCCACAGAGGAGGAACTTTTACACAGACCCACCCAATGAAGCCCTTGCCCTATCTGGAGTGAGTGCCACATGGAGCAGAGCCACATGGATGTCACTGGGGAGCAGGCATTTCAGGAAGTACAGGAACCTGCCATGGGGTGCAGGGAAGGGTTAAGACAGTGGCTAGGGGTCTAGCTCGGGGATAGAATACATGCCTAGCATGTGTGAGGCCAGGAGTTTGACCTCTGACGCGTCAGATGATAGAATTGAGGGAGGCTTAGGCCAGCCTATGCGTTTGGGTCTCACCCAACTGCTATGGCTCTAAAGGCCCTGGTGGGACAGGGCTGGGGTTGCTTAGAGTCCACCTGTGCTGGGTGGCTTTACCCTTTGAACAAGGTGTTGTCAGGGACCTTCTTCCTAGTCGAGCTGTGAGTACCTGAGAGAGTATATAAAGCGCCTAGCACAGGGGCTGCCTTGTGGTCAGCTCCAGGCTGGTGTCTGTTGTGGCCACCATGGTCTCTTCAGGCTGAGTCTCTACCTCTATAGGAGCTGGCTGGCCCTACATTCCACTTTGCCCAGAACTCTCCTGTCTCTTAGTAAGCAGCAGTACCCCAGGGCCATTTATCCAACTGCCCTGCCAGGGAGGTGGAGCCAGGGAGATTTTATCTCTGGGAAGTTGCGGGCTTCATGTGGTTATCCTTCTGTCCATGTTGGAGCAAGAGGGTCTGGCAAGCACACTGGGGGCTGCTTTGTCTCAGATAAGGATCCTGAGGCAGAGAGGGATGGAAAACTCTGTCTAGGTTTATTCTGCTTCTGTGGCTATGCAGTTATAGCAGTCAAGTCCTGCAGAGCACCGTCACATCTCCCTGACCCCTGGGGTGTCAGGTGGAAGGTGGTTCTATGCAGAGATTACATTTGGGATTGGGGAGTATAGCAGCAGGTGACATCTGAGGAAACATAAAACACCTGGGCCATGGGCTTTCTGATGGCAGTAGAGGGGCTGGACAGTGGCCCACTGGTGAGTGACATGGGGAAAGGTGTTGGGAGGATGGTGCTGGCATCTTCATGCTCACTCTCAAGGTGGGGAGGCTAGAACTGTGGTGTGCACACTGGTGGTAGAGGGTGCAGTAGATGCAAAGAAGGGTGTGGTGGAGGAGCTTTGGGAAGGAGGTCCCTGGACTGGAAGACCACACCTGAGGACCATCTGGTCTGAAACACTGCCACTGGGAATTACACCTTATGTTGTGGGCCACCAAGAAAGAGAAAACATTGCCAGACTTTGACATGATAGTAATCACCAGGTGTGAACCAACTTCAATGTTTGGAGGACAAAAGCATCTTAGAGTAGATGAGATGTATAATGGATAAAAGGTCATGCCCTGTACTGAGAAAATGATTGTGACTGAGAATATGAGGGCATGAAGTGTCTAGGGTGTGGAACTGGAGGAGACTTCGCGCTAAATTTCTGCTTTTCGGGGCTGGGGATTTAGCTCAGCAGCACAGCGCCTGCCTGGCAAGCGGAAGGTCATGAGTTCGATTCCCGGTACCCAAAAAAACAAAACAAAACAAAAATAAATAAATAAATAAATTTCTGCTTTTCTTCTGGTGGGGGCTGCAGTGGGATGGAGTCCCCTGGGAGCAGGGTGCTGTGTGGGTTCTTGAGATCTCTGGATTGGGGTCTTCTCCCTAACTGCTCAGTCTGAACAGAGCCCATCCCATTCATCCTCCCCTGTCCCCCAGTCAGCCAGGGCAAGGCCACCACCTACCTAACCTGGACTGCTGAGCTACAGGCTGCACCCTCAGATGACCCCTTGTGGCTTGGCAGGGTCAGTAGGCATCTCTGGCACTTCTGGGGGCCTAGGTCCTCTTCTAGTCCACTTCACCAGCGGTGGTCCTGGGTTGCTCCATGCCAGCCTCTAGGGACACACTGGCTTCCTCAGCCCTGGCCAGTAAACACTCTCAGGTTTCCCTCTGCTTAGCCAGACACAAACTACTGCCAACCGGAGTAGTGCCAGAAGGGGGACCCAGGTGTAGGGCATGGTTTGTGAGAGCATGTGAGGCTGCACAGGAGAAGGGGTGCCTCAGGAGGCAGGATGGGGGGCAAAAGCCAGCCAAGGAGCAATCATTCCTGGGCAGAAAAGGGTAAACTCTAGGGGACAGAAGGCTGCCCAGGCAGGACATGAGGCAGGTGCTGGCCAGTCTATCAGCCGCTGAAAAACTGACCTTGGAAACATCTCCATCCTGAGCTATAGAGCTTCCCCACCTTGTCCCGCTGTCATTATTAGGCCCAAGAGGGCTGTCCCTGGGAAGGACTGGGCAGAGAGACCCCAGAGTCTCAAAGCATAGGTTCCTGGATGGGTGAGTTGTGCACCTCCTTGGGCTGGGAGCAACTCAGAGTCTGTGCCCTCGTGGGGTCTGGCTTTGCGCTGTTTTGTCTTTCTTGCCCTTGGCTGTGGGCTTGTGTTCAGCTGTGCTGTGTTTAAACATGGGATAACTGTGTGATGACCCTGTGGCCCTCCTGGCCTCTGGGAAAGCTGCAGCGGTGCCCTCTGGGCTGCATAGTGCTTCTGGGCCCTAGGGCACTTGTGCTGAAAGCCCCCATTTCAGGTCCCCATGACCGTGGCACCCAGGATTGATCCCTCTGGAGCAAGGCCAGGCTTGGGACCAGCCCTGTATGGCCGGCTTCCTCTAGGGCTACTATGTATCCAAAACCAGCAGGGTGAGAGTCTGACCCTAAAATTAGATTCCCGCCCCAGGGCTGTGAAAATCTCTTGGGTTGATACTGAGACTGTAAACAAGCGACATTCCAGGATCCTGGTCACTGGGTCATGCGCCACCTCCCCCAGGGCTACCCCTCCCACTGGCCTAGTTTGAACCCATCTCTGGGGCACCCCTGTCCCTGGCCTTAGGGGCCAGGAAGCTGGGCTTATGGCCAGTGTCTGCTGGACTCCTCTTCATCGGGAAGCTTATCCCCATTTTACAGTCAAGAAGCCAAGGCTTAGCAGAAACAACCCACCCAGCCCTGCAGCAGCCAATGTGGGCAGAACTGGGGACCCAGCCCTGCTGTCCTGTGAGAGGCTGCCGCCAGCTAAAACAGGAATGGGGCAGGGATGTGGGCCAAGCTTGTGACTCACTGCTGTGGATCCTGCCTGTGTCTGGCAGCTGGTGTCCTGTCCCCATCTGCTGGCTCTCCTATGTCTGTAACCTGCCTGGGATTGCCAGGCAACCATGGGGGCACCACTGTTGGGCAGCAAAACCAAATAGTTTAATGACTGTTAGAGGGAGCCAGTAGATGTACCCCCACCCCAGCAGAGGTGGTAACACTCCTTTTTTTTTTCGGTATTTTTTTGAGTCATGGTCTCACTATGTAGTTCAGGCAAACCTTGGCCTTACTGTGTAGCTCAGGGTGGCCTTAAACTTGTGGTGATTCTCTTGCCTCAGCCTTATGAGTGCTAGGATTAGGAGCATGTGCCACCATACCCAACCAAGTGACACTTACATCTCAGTCCTGTGCTCTGGGGTTTCCTTTTCAGAGGCTGAGGGGATCCAGCAGCAGAGCACTAGGACCAGACCTCTCAGCGATGACCAGGTGGGTCTTGGGCAGGTGGAGGGCTGCCTCCTGGGTTGGGGTGTGGCTGACTGTGCCCTGTGGCCCAGTCCCATGCTCATATGCCGGGCATCCCCAGTTCTCCTGTCTCCAGAGTTGTCTACAACGGCAAGAGGAATAGCAGCCCCCGGTCTCCCACCAACAGCAGTGAGATCTTCACACCAGCCCATGAGGAGAATGTGCGCTTCATTTACGAAGGTCAGGAACTTCCTCAAAGGCCAGGGATACAGCTCAGTGGCACAGTGCCTGTCTGGCAAACACAAGGTCCTGAGTTTAATTCATGGTACCAAAAAAAAAAAAAAAAAAAAACTTCCTCAAGCCGTTTCCTATCTCTCCTGTTCCCAGCAAGGTGTGGACACCTCTGTCATGCCTACTCCTTTGAGGGGCCAGGCACTTTGGGGTGACAGCGCAGGAGGAGGGTGTGGGGAGTGGGTAGCATACCAGCAGAGGCAGTGTCTACAGCCTGCTCTCAGCACTGAGGTGTTGGCTGGAGCATGGAGGGAGCTGGTAGAGACAAGGTGCAACATAGAAGCTGTCACTAAAGTGGCCAGAGTGGGGGTTAGTGGAGGAGGTGGAAAATGAGCCGAGGTCCGCGTGTCTGCAACTCTTGGAAGCCCAGGATGGGCTCAGGTAACCCATGGCACAGAGGGGACAGGCCCGTGGAGGGTTGGGGGCAGGGAGGGCTGGGCACCAGAGGGCACTGTTGGCTGGCAGAAGGAGAGTGATAGGGGCAGGGGATGCTTCCAGAGAAGAGGAGAGGAGAGTCCCAGACTCTCCTGGACACTGACCCATTGCCTTCTGCTTTCACAGCCTGGCAGGGTGTGGAGCGAGACCTTCGTAGCCAGCTGTCGGGTGGTGAGCGGGGCCTGGTGGAGGAGTATGTGGAGAAGGTCCCCAACCCTGGCCTGAAGAGTGAGTGGACTAGAGGGGTGGGAAGGCCACCTGTTTCCTGCATGGGTCACCCATCCTGTCCCACGACGTCTGAGTCAAGGGCTTCCGGCGGTAGGAGCTGGAGGGGCACATGCCAGGGCTGACTGCACTGTCCCCACAGCCTTCAAGCCCATCGACCTGAGTGACCTGAAGCGTCGGAACACGCAGGACACCAAGAAGTCCTAGAGTGTCCAGTACCCCTCCCCTGGCCTCAGAAAGATTGGAGTCACTGGATTTTGGTTTCCTCCTATCCTGTGGGCCCTGCTTCTGGGAGGGGGGAAGGGTTGTGTAGGTTTGAGCAGGCACAAACCTCAGGGCTGGCAGGATTGATGGCTGAGGCCTGCCCCTCCTCCCAGTGTCCCTCTTTTCCTGTCCCTGGAGGGGAACTCTGGCCCTGCCAGCCCCTGCCCTTCATCCTTGGCTGACTGCACCTTGGGTGCTGTCTGACTCTGCCTGCCCTACACAGTTCCTGACCCCAGCCCCTTCTCCTGCTCCACCTCCCATCTTGGTGTTCCTGCCAGCATTCTGTCAGGATCAGAAGAGGGACCTCTCTTTCCCAGCTGGTGGGACTGACTGGTTTGTTCTTGAGATGGCCGGGAAGTAGGACAGGTGCAGCCCCACCTGCATCCAGCTTGGGTGCCCTGGTCCCTTGCTGCTCCTCTGGCCTGAAGACTTAGGAAGCTTCTCCTTTCATCCTCACTATCCAGCCTGCCCCTTCCCTGCCTCAGCTTCAGGATGGCATCAGCTCTCTGGGCCTGGGACAGTGCTGGCATCCCTGAAGGGGTCCCTAGCAACCAGGCCTGGTCTCTTGGTGCCTGCACCCTTGTGGCCACAGTGCCACCCTTGGGCAGGGGCACTGTGGCTGACCCTGAGGCGGTGGTGCTGCCAGGCCTGTCCTGGCTCTCTGGAGTATGCTAGGAGGTTACCAGGGCCCTTCTCTCTTCCTGTGCCCTCTGGAAGCCAAGTGTTCATGGCTCTGGAGCCTGAGGGTCCATGAATAAAAGTAAGTGGCACTGGGATCAGCCTCGTGGCAGTCTATCAGGCCCCTGCCCCATAGCTCACAGTGTGCTGGAATTTCCAGGCACAGTGCTGACTCTGAGCCCAGCACTTCTGTTTGGACTCCTGGACCTGCAGTGTGGGATGGTGTCTTGGTGGGAACCAGAGCTGTTGATAATCCCTGGATAATCCCTGTCCTTGCAGGGCTGCAGGGATTCCTGGCAAGCCCATTCCCCTTGCACCCACTTTCTGTGGCACAGGCTATGCACCCTTGAGGGAACTGGCTTTTCCACTGTCCAAATAAAGGGGTAGCTGCTGGGCCCCAGGAGAGACCCAGTTGTACTTGACCTTCAGACATGGAAAGAGCCTTGGAAGGTTCCTGCTCCTGAGGTGAAGCCAAACTGGAATTTATTTCAGGAACACCCTTTCCCAGAAAAGTATTCTGGGGCTCGAGTGGCCTCATAGACTCCTGGGGGTGGGTTGGGCAGGTGTCTGCAGGGAGGGAGGCACAGGAAGGGGGCCGTGCCTGTGGTAAACAGCTGCTGCTTGCTGCCAGCGGGCACTTGCTGCAGCCGGATGCTGGGCCACCCCCTGGAAACACGTGGCCCTGGAGATGTGTGAGGCCCTTGGCAGAGGCTGTCAATCTCAGGCTGGGTCACCTAAGTTGTCTCCCACTCGCTGGGACCAGAGGGGATGAGTGTAGCCCAGAGACCCAGGACAGTCTGGATAGGCACACAGCTCATATGGGTTCCTTGCCAGCACTGCATGCACTAGCATCCTACTGCACTGAGGGTGGGGTAGAATCAAGACCCCAACCTGTGTGCCCTCTACCCTGAGGTCACCAGGGGTATGAGATGAGACCAGCCAACCTTCCCAAGCACACCTGACCTGGAATAAGGTGCCAAGTCTCTGAGTCCCATTTCTTCAAGTGGCGGTTAGTGCCTGCTTTCTGGGGGCTTGCTTGGTTGGCACTACTGTCAGTGCCTTGATGTGCTTAGCTTCCAACAATGAAACTAGCCTACTGGTCTTCGTAGTGTAGCACTGGGGCTTGAACACAGGTCCTTGCACTGAGCTATATCCCTAGCTCTTTTAAATTTTGAGACAGGGTTTGCTAAGTTGTCCAGGCTGGCCTTGAGTTTTCAATCCTGTCTCAGCCTTCTGAGTAGCTGGGATTGCCTGTGTACTACTATGCCCAACTTCAACCTACCTTTTTTTTTTTTTTGGTACCAGGAACTCGAGACCTTGTACTTGGCAGACAGGCACTGTGCTGCTGAGTTATACCCCTGGCTGCTAACCCACCATTCTTTAGGTGGGAATCTAGGGGCTGTGTCCCTGGGTTCGTCAGGAACTCTGGGCACCTCAATGCCAGCCTGCCTGTTTCCCTGGTATGAAGTGGGTATTGGTTGTGGTGAGAGCCCCCTCCCTGGTATTCAGGTGGCCCCAAGGCAGTGCTTGGGCATTAAGGACAGCTTGCTTTGGGAGGCGGCCAGTGTGACTTTGGTTTAAATCTGGATCATTCTGTTGTGGTGCCCTGAGGTCCAGCTTCTGTCCATGGGATGCCCTGGCACCTCCAGCCACCTGGGCCTGTGTCCCTCACACTCAAGGGTTCTTTCCTGGTACTCCCCGTGCATCCCTTGGCACAGACTCTGCTAGGACCACCAGAGTGGATATGAGAAGTTACTGCATCCTGCCTTTCTGCCCACAGTGGTCAGTGCATTTTTTTTTTTTTTTTTTTTTTTTTTTTTTTTTTTTTGTTTTTTTTCTGGTACCAGGAATGGAACTTACGACCTTGCACTTGCCAGGCAGGTGCTTTTGCCACTGAGCTAAATCCCCAGCCCGTCTTTTTTTTTTTTTTTTGAAACAGGGTCTCACTATGCAGTTCAGGCTGGCCTTGAGCTCATTTTGTAGCCCAGGCTGATCTCGAACTCACAATGATCCTCCTGCCTCAGCCTCCTGAGTGCTGGGATTGCAGGTGTGGGGAGGTAGCCTCAGGCCCGCTCGCCTGATGCCCCAACTTTACCCAGCATAATGACAGCTTTGTATCCCAGGAAGTCTGTATCCAGGCCAGAGAGTATACATTTGGGGTTGGAATGGGGATGCCACCCCCAGTGTCCATGCAGACCTGACTGCAGACTAGCTGTGGAGGGATGCACCCCCACTCTGAGCCAGCCATGCTGCTACTTCTTGTCTGTCAAAGGTGCCAGTGGCCTTCACAGGCTGGGAGGTCTGTTCCCTTACCCCATGCTATTTGCTTACAGAAACCCATGCAAATTCATGTTGTTTTCACCCAATGCCAACAATTCCACGTGGCAAGTTTTATAACCTCAATTTATAGATGAAGGAACACTGCTCCCCTGTAAGGAAATCTTAGCTCCCCAGTACCTTGTATCAAACCCAGGGTCTGCAGCATGGTAGGAAAGCACGCTGTTACTGAGGTGCACCCCACCCCTTAGCTTTTATTTTCTAAAAAAATGAGTACTAAGCATATCTATAGCAGTGTCACCTCTGCCCCATGTTCAAGCACATCCAGGTAAGTCACAGACCCAGGACGTGAAGGCCAAGTGTCATGGTCCCTGAGTCCCTCTTAGCCTTTTTCCACTGTAGGGCCTTCATTGACAGTTCCCTACTTTTTTTTTTTTTGGTACCGGGAACCGAACTCATGACCTCAGGCTTGCCAGGCAAGCACTTATGCTGCTGAGGTACATCCCCAGCCCAGTTCCCCACATTCTGCATTTGGCAGGTGCATCCTTGAGTAGCAGGTCTGTCCCTTTTTGCGGGGGATGGGGGAGGTTTCACAGGGAATGGAACTCAGGACCTTGTATTTGCCAGGCTGAGCTACATCCCTGGCGTTTTGTTTTTTTTTTTTTTTTTTTTTGAGACAGGGTCTTGTGTAAATTCAAGCCTTGAATTCTATGTAACCCAGGCTGGTCTTGGAATTCATGGTGATTCTCCTGCCTCAGCCTCCTGAATACTGGGATTACTGGGGGGCCGGCAGTAAGTAAATGGTGGAAATGAGGTAGGCAGCTGAACTCAAAATGTGGATGCGGGAGGCATGGTAGCTGGGGACAGAGTACTTGTCTGAATACTGTTCCTGAACTGTTCCGCTGGTCCGCCAAGTCTCTGCTCAGTGTGTTTGGGCTGGGTAATCTTTCCGTGGCTCTCTCCTGAGCCCTCTGCTGAACTTGAGGTCCTTGCCCAGGTGCCCACTGCCTGCTCCCCCAGATCTGACCCTTGGTTATCCTAGTCCATGCCTTTTCTGTCTTCACCCTCATTTTGGTGACATCTGGGTCCAAACAGGCAACCTCCTCCCTCTGCTGGGCAGTATCCAAGCATTCCTCGGGGAAAGGGGACCAAAGTGCAGGGCTGAGAAGAGGTGGGGAAGGAGGGGTAGAGATGGGGGGTAGCAGCACAGGGGTCTCGTGAATGGTTGATGCTTGTGGACCCTGGGCTGAGTTGGAAGCCAGTTCCTCCACCTGTCTACCTGCAGGCCACCTGGGGGGGGATGTCAGTGTTTGCTGTCTAGGTGAGTCCAGCCCTGGCAGGTCCCCACCTCCGCCCCAATTCCACATCAGCCTACTCCAGTTCCCTTGCAAACAGGGATATGCATGGGTGAAGGAGGACAAGGGCAGAGGAACTGGTGATAGGGGAAGGGCTGTTAGGAGGCCCCTGGTGAGTGGCAAACTCCCCAGAGCAGTCCTCAAGCCCGAGCTCAGCTGGCGTGAAGAATTTACACCCTCCTGTGCTAATTCAGAGTGCACCTGCGCCCATGTGGGTACCTTGTGCTGTGATGTCAGGCTGAGAGGACTTGGGCTAGGATGAGAGCTGACCCAAAGCCCTGAGATCAGGCCTACAGCAGGTGCAGCCACTCGACCAGCCCCTGGCCTTGGACCCCCACCTGGGTCCTAGAAGGGACCTCTGCCTGTCTCCTCCCTCCTTGCTTCCCCAGCTTTCAGTGGGGGTGGCTGGGTGAGGACCCCCCTTGGAGGGCCCCAGCACCTGGTAGGTAATTCTGTTTACCTTTCCTGAGAGAACTCCTGTCCTTCCATTTGCTCCAATTAGCCCAGCACTGCCTGAATGCCACCTTTTTTTTTTTTTTTGGTTTTCTTCCGGTACTGGGAATTGAGCTCGCGACTTCGTGCTTGCCAAGCAGGTGCTGTGCTGCTGAGCTAAATCCCCAGCCTGAATGGCACCTCTCACCTACGGCCCAACCTCTCCTTCCAGGGGCACCTGGAAGGGTCCTTCCCACCCCACCCCGAGCTCCCTCTCTGGACTTGCCACTACCCGGCCCCATGGTCTTGAGGATAGAACTAGCAACCTTACACACCCTGTGCCTCCACAGCAATTTAGATTCAGGCTGCCTCCAGATATTGGGACCCCAAGCATCTCCCGGCTCTTCCTGTGCCCAGCACAGGGGCAGAGCTCATTCTCTAATGAGTGACAGGGGCTATGCAGGAGTTGGATAACCCCACTGCCACCTTCACCTGGACACAGGGCAATCTGGGGACACCCATTTCTCCATTTCAGTCTGTTGGTGCTCTCACTGCCTCCAGGGAGACGACTGTCTGGAAAATATCTTCTCCATAAACTTGGTGTCCATGTTGGACTGGCAGGAGGACTGTGATGCCATTGGCCTTCGGCCATGATCCCCCTTCACAACCTTCTGCTGCTGAACAGGATCTTTGCAGATCTGAGGACAAAGAAGGCCCCAGACAATGGAAGGGTAGCCAGAAGCTGCTCAGTTGGGGACAGATGGCTGCCCACCCTTGAGGCTCTTCCAGCTGTCTGTGCAACGTGGGTGTTGGGAGGAGCCCTCTGGAAGGAGTGATCAGCCCCAGCAATCACAGGTCCCCCTCCACAGGCCTGGCCCCGCTACTCACACTCCTCCACCCAGGGCATTTCCAACCCTGCTCTCCAGGACCTTCACAGGGACCACTACCTGAGCTGTTTATTGGAGGACATATACTTCTGTGCATATAGGACACCAACACACATGGGAAATTGTGCCTGCAGTGCATGGCTCAGCTCCCGTGCCATACCTGAGTCATCTCGCCTTAGCCCAGGGGATAGGAACAGTGCAGGGAAGAGGGGATAGCAACGGGGGGCCACTGTCAGCTGCCCCAGCCTTGGGCAGGCATCTAGCTCAGGACTGTCTTGGAATAGTTCTTTGGTCCCTGAGTCCAGCCTTGGCCAGAGCTCCAGCGGAGCCTCAGGAGGGGCTCTCAGCCAATCAAAGGAGGCCACTGGCCAAGGGGGTCTCTGCAGAGGGGTCCTGGCTGGCCCCACTGCTGCTGACCCCCTTCACCAGCTGAAGCTTCTCAGAGAGGGGGCCGCGGGTGAGCCCTGTTGGGGCTGAGTGGCTGCCTGTGACGCGTTCATCCAGCAGTGCTTTGCCCATGCGCCAGTGCTGCCAGCGCTGCCACAGCTCCGCCTGCACCTGTGGGTCCAGGGAGTCAGGACTGCCAGAATGGCACCCACCTCCCAAGAGCGAGCTTCAGTGCCAAGGGGCCCCACAGCCAGGCAACTTCCATGCTGCACGTAAATAGGGGCCAGAGGGAAGACCCCAGGGTCCCGAGTCCCTACCTACCTCCTTGTTGAGGAAGCAATAGAGAACCGCCACCAGCAGGCCCTGGAGAAAAAGGGCAGTCAGGGATGGCACCTGTCCATGGGGGCTCAAGGGAAGGTGGGTGGTCACCTGGAAGGAGCTCAGGAAGAGGTCAAAGAAGAGCTTGGCAGAACGCAGGGTTCCCTGAGCCTGCTCATCCGTCACGAAGGCAAAGACCACTTCATGGACACCCAGCAGAGGGATGAGGGTCAGGGTAGACTTGGCCAGCCTGTCAGGGGAGGCAGTCTGAGCACTTCGGCCAGCCTGCCTGGGCCAGGCTCTGTCCACATGGGTCTTGGAGCCCCATTCCCAGGCATGTGCTGGCCCTGGGGGTCTCAGGCCTGTGCACCCCAGCCCCTGATCTCACCCACCGGAACTTGTAGTCAGCGTAATGCATCTGGCGGGCACGCAGCTTGGCCACAAGGAGGTGAATGATGTGGACAAAGATGTAGAAGTTGATCTGTGAGGAAGGCACAGGTCAGAGCAAACCTGGACTGCTCTGTGGCCTGGAGCCCCCCACCTGTCCTCCTGCAGGTAGGCCTGTGGCCAGCTGAGCCCTTGGCCATGTGGTCTTGGGCTGGTGGGCACTTAGCCAAGGATGAACAGCTTGGTCAGCAGCCAAGGGTGATGTCCTGGATGCACACTGGCTCCAGCTTGCCTGCCTTCCCTCAAGGCAGGATGCTACCTCTCCTTCAGCTTCAGAGGCTCAGGAAGGAGGGCCTGGAAGAGCCCACCATCACAGCCCCTTCCTATTTCCTCACCAGGATGGCCAGGAAGACAGGAACACGAAGGATCCACCAGAAGCCCATGTTGTCATTGCTGGTCCAGCACCTGTGGGGTGGCTGCTTACATCCTGGACGTGCACCCAGCCCCTTGCCCCCTGCCCCCAACTTCAATTCTAACGAGTGTCCCAAGAAAAGAAGGGAGGTCACAAACAACTCCATCCCCAAGCACCATATTTGCACATACCCTGCACCGCCTCTGGCCAGAGCACACCCTGCCTCCCCAAGGCTGCTCCACAAGTCCAGTGCCAATACCCGGGCCACCCTGGCCCAGCCTTCGATCTGTTTGTACTCACTGGATGTTCTCGAACAGACACTTGACTACCACCCAAGGGATGACAAACAGCAGGGGTGCACCTGTAGGGGGCAGTGGCTGAGGTCCTGAGCCTGGCTGGCCTGCCCTCACCCCCAGCACCAGCCCACTCACCCCAGCCGATAGCCAGGTAGAGCATGAAGAAGCTCCGCTCAGGGAATGTGGCAAGGCTCAGCAGGCTGTGCAGGTACACACCCTCCACCAGCAGCCAGCAGTAGTTGGCCACTACACCGTACTGCATGATCACTGCAGCCACACGGCAGCCGGCCACCGCCTTTGCAGGGCAGGATAGAGTGTGAACAGGGATCCCAGGGCCCCCACCCACCCTGGTCAGACACGAGCACTCACCCCATCGCTCAGCCAGACGCTGACACTAAGGTCATCTCCGATCTTCTGGCTGTAGCGGGTCTTGAGCAGCCAGTCGATGACCAGCACAGAGCCCGCCTTGAGCATGAAGGATGCAAACAGGTTCAGGTGGATGTAGTTGCGAGTACAGTGCAGCTTGCTGCAGGGATAGCGAGTCAGTGCTGCCTGCCACGTCCCCTGGGGCTGCCCTGACTGGCCTTGAGTTACACATACCTGAGACCCAGCAGGATGGCCAGGGCAAGAAGCAGCGCCCCTAGGGACAGGCTGTACCCCACTGTATACATCACTTGGAAGCTGCTGTACATCTTGGCCACCTCCTTCTAATAAACCACAGTGCCCAGTCAGGGCTGGGAAGGGACCACCTCCACTGCCCCCACCCAGCCCTGCTGTGCCCTCCCACTGCCCACCAAGGCTGACCTGGACCTCTATCTCCTGATCATCCATCTGGCACTGGGAAGCGTTGCGCCATGGCTGGCCCCGGGGCCCACGTACCCACTGTCCATCGGGCCCGCACTTCTTGAACACCAGGCGGTGCTGCACTGGGGCATGGGGCAGGCTCTGGTTAGCCCACCCCCAGATCCCGCCCCCCTTAGCCACCCTGGGTCCCCCAGGATTACCTTTGTGATACCAAGGCAAGTACCAGGGGCAAGAGATGTTGGCTGTGGTGTTGGGAGGTGTGTCTGGCCAGCAGGAATACTTGTCAAAGGTTCTGTTACAGACCAGCTCTGTGGAGGTAGGCAGAGGCAGAGCCTCTTCAGCAGAGTCTGGCTGGGTGAGGGGCCTCTCTCCTCCTCCTGGAAGCCACCTGAACATGCCCATCTCTTCTGAAAGCCTACAGCCCAGAGCTGCTACCTCCCTGACCTGGGCCAGGCCCCCAACCACCTGCTTCTCTTGGACCAACCATGCGCATCTTCACCTCTGCCCACTTTTGCCTCTGTGAGGCAGGCTCTGGTTAGCCCACCCCCAGGTCTCACTCCCCTCAGCCACCCCAGGTCCCCCAGGGTTACCTTTGTGCCAGGTGACTTGCACAGGCACCCTCCTTAGGGGAGACCTCTATCTCATGTCTGCATGCTGAGGTCTTCCTTGCCTTGCTTTCTTGAGCACCTTCCTCTCTGCAGCTTCACCCCAATTCTGCGGGCATCCATCCCAGGTCCAGTGCCAGCCTCAGTGACACACTTGCTCTCCCTGTGCCCACACAGGTCACCCTCCTTCCTCTGGACATTGCCACAGCCCCTCATGGGCTTTCCTGCTCCAGTCTCTCAATAGCCCTGAGGGACTAGTTCTTGCCTAAGCATTGTGGCCTGTCCCCCAGCCCCAGCCTATGTGAGCTGCTTGGTCACTTCCCTGTAAGTGCAGTGGGAGCTGGGGTGACAGGAGCACCAGGAAGCTTCCCACAAGGTGGGCTGGGGCTGCTGGGACTCACCGGTGGGGGCAGGTAGCAGGCTCAGGTTGTGGTGACACTGGTCACTGTACAGCTTCCACTTCTCGAACAGGAAGTCCATCACCTGAGCAGAGGAGGCCTGTGGCTGGTGGACAGGTGGAGGGGCAGCCAGAATGACAGGTAGGCAGGTGAGATAGAGAGCCAGTGGCAGTCAGTATAGAGGGAATGTGGGTATCCCGGGCTGGGGGCAGGGATAGGGACACATAGCACTCACCTGGCAGACCAGCAGTAGTAGCAGCAGCAGGCAGGGGTAGCAGAGCTGGGTAGGGGGCATACTTCTGGGCTGCTGCCCCCCCACATCTGGCAGAGGCCTTATGTCTGGGTCCTCGGGGTATGCACGCCCCTCCTCGCACTGCAGAGGATCTAAGCAGTGGGGTCCAGACAAGTCCTAGCCAGGTGTATCCTGCTCCTCTAAAACCAGCCCTATTGATTTGGGAGCTAGAAGGGAAGGAATGCATTGTTCCACCCCTGGAGGGCTGTGTGGTTATGTAGATGGCTTTACCTGGGGGGTCCTGTCTGGTGGCTCTGACAGTCCCAGAATCCCCTGTGCTGATGACTGGCCCCAAAGCACTGAGGGGCAGCAGCCTTTGGTCCAATGGTCCAACCCGTGGGAAAGTGGCTGGCCAGGAAGCCTGACTCGGGTGTTACTTGGCCCTCACAGCCAGGCCGGCTCCCAGCCATGCAGGGCCAGTCCAGGTGTATAGAATACATGGTCATATGAGCCTCTTCACATGCATGTCCCCTTTTCAGGACCACCCCGCCATACGGCCCCATGGCCTCAGATACAACTGAGGCAGGGCTTCTGTGTCTCTAGAGCACCACAGGCTGGCTGGCAGCACATTCCTTTGAGATTAGCACTGCCAGAGGCTGGATGCCGGATAAGGGACCCCTCTATATAAGGGAGTAGGGGCCACAGTGCCTGGTCCTGGGAGTGCAAGATGGCAGCAGAACCCTCTTTTGCTCTGACTGAATCCCTTGGGAGAAGCAGGACTCCCTGGACCCTTGCAGCAGGGAGTCCAGCTGTGATGGTCTCTCTCCTGCACACCCTCAAAGGGAGGGAGACGTGTGGACTGACAGACAGACACAGGACAGAAGACAGTGCCAAAGAGGAGAGAGGTGCCCCACAGCTGAGAAGGGGCAGGGGCTCCCCCCAGTCCTGCAGGGTGAGCATGAAGAGGCTTTGCAGGACCCTGAGCCTGGTCCTTGGGGTACACAGGCACAGATAGGAGGCCACGGCCAGGTTGTGAGTGAGCCGAGTCCTGGGACTGGGGACCAGGGGAGAAGCCCACCACAGAATGAGCTGGGAGAAGGCGGCAGGCAGGTGGGGAGAGGGCAGGTCAGGCACCCTCAGCCCTGGATCACTAAAGGACTTGGTCTCCTGGTTCTTATGAAACAGCCAGGGGGCTGGGGATTTAGCTCAGCGGCACAGCACCTGCCTGGCAAGCAGGAGGTCATGAGTTCGATTCCTGGTACCGGAAAACAAACAAACAAAAAAACAGCCGACCCACTCCTGCTGCCCTCTGCTTCCAGATCTCCCAGAGGCCCTGGGGTGGGGGGCTGTGGGAACAGAGGAGACAGGAGTTGGCCAGGGTTTGTGGACAGTGAAGATGTAGGCAGGGGCCTGCACAAGATGCACCAGACCCTGCAAGGAGCAGCAGCTCCCCAGGAGAAGGACAGCCCCCCAAGGAGGACCTTCAGCCTTTGCCCAATATCCCTGCTGATAATGGGAGCAGCTAAGGGCCTCCTTGCTGATCCTGAGCTATCAGGACCTGCTGAGCTTTTCGCAGAGAAGCCACCCAGTGGGAGGCGGGGGGGTCTGTGTGTCTAGAAGTGCCTGGAGAAAAGCAGGGTCCAGAGGTAGCAGTGCTCGGCGATGGGCTGCTCCCTGACCTTTCTTTACAGGAGCTTGCCAGGGATGGCCATTCTCCATGTCCCCTCACAACCACTCCATAGAAGGTGGGAAGGGCTGTGCATGGTGGCAAATGCCTGTAATCCCAGCACTCAGGAGGCTGAGGCAGGAGGATCACTGTAAATTCAAGGCCATCCGAGGCTACATAGTATGTTCAAGGCCAGCCTGAATGATAGAACAAGACCCTGTCTCAAAACAACAAAAACAAAAACAAAACTCACCCCCTCCCAGAAAAAAAGGTGACAGTAGGGTTGGGATCCTTTAAGATTTCCCTCCTTGGGGCCCAGAGGCCACAGGGTGGAGGGAGAAAAGAACTCCTTTCTGGGTTCAATTCCTGGTACCAAAAAATAAAAATAAAAATAAAAATAACTCCTGGGACCCAGGCCTAGAGAACATGAAGGCCCTGGCACCCTCCCACTGGACTTGTGACGGGAATCTGGGAAGGGGCAGAAGTGGGTGAGGTCCCTTGCTCCTTGTAGCAGCAGGGAAGTCTGGACAGGATTTTGGGACACTCCTCTAAAGGGGAAGCAGCATGTGGGATGGACAAGTTTCCAGCTGTGTGAGGCTGAGGTTCTGGGGTCCCTGCCAGGAGCACCCAGGTGGGAGGCTGGGACCAAGGACAAACTGTTTAACCTCCCAAGTGGGTGCCCCTGCCTCTCGTCAGGGAGGATGAGCAATGAGCAAACTCCATCGGGCAAAGGGCTGTTACCTGCTGGGCCAATCTGGATCTGTGTGTCTCCAGGTCCCCCAGTGTGGGGTAAACACTGACACCCAGCTACAGCCAGCAGCCGCGTGATAAATGTTTGTCCACCGAGTGAGAGGACTGGAGCCCTGGATGACGAAGTAGCCAGATGTGGAGGAGCTATCAGGGCTCCCATTGGCCGGAGCACTGTGCCTGGCCCCCTTTCCACCTTATTACCTTCCCCCGGCAAGGAGCAGGTAGGGCTGGGGAGCACAGATCCGGGACCCTACCCTTCCACCTCCTTGGACCATGCACAGTTCCCCCTCAGGCTACAGGGTGAGCGCCAGAGAGGCAGGCTGCCAGCCTCTCCCCAGCCCTGCTGTGGCTCCAGCCTCCCCTCCACCCTCCTCCGCAGCAGGCCCATTGGGCCACACGGGCCTCCTGGGCTGGCCCTGCTGCTTACTGAGCTGGCACTGCCCCATGCCATCTTCCGCAGGGCACATGACTTGGGTACTCAGTGTCCCACCAACTTCCAGTGGGAGTAGTTTCTATTGGCCAAGGAAGGCACCGGTGGCACAGGCAGGGAGAGTGCCTCCCAGACACTCTGGGGAGCCCCTAGGGTAGGAAGTGGAAGGCGGGATGTTTTGTGAAACTAAGGAAGGTTACAACCTGGGGCGGGATCCGGGCCACAGGCCCTTGAGGAAGCTTGCCTCCTCCCCACCCCCACTGGGTCGGGCAGCCCTGGGATGCGGGCCAGAATGTGCTCCCCCCCAACACACACCATGTCCCCAACACAGAAGGACATGAACACAGCCCTGGCTGGCCCTCGGAGGATGCTGGCGCCAAGAGGTCAGGGGTCAGTCGGTTCAGGGTCGGGACATAAACCCGCAGTCAGAGGAGAGGAAGGGGGGCTCTGAAGAGACCCGGAGCTGGGCAGGGCAGTGACCGGCGCCTGCCGGGGTCAAAGTCACAAGTGTGGGCCGCGGAAGAAGAGCCGGCTGGGCGGGATGCCGACTCCCCTCACCCACAGGGGCAAGTCGGATACTCCGGGAGCGTCCTGGGGCTGGGGGCGCGCCGCAGAGGGGCGCACGCGCCGCCGAGGACCCCGCCGGGTGCAGCCGCGGTGCTGCGTGCGCACCTGGGGGTTAGGGGCGGAGGAAGGGAGAATCCGAAGCCCAGGATGGGGAGAGGCCCTGGGATCCCGAGCCTGCCCGACGGTGGAGGGCCAGGTGCCGTCTGAGCCCGGAGGGTGCGCCTCCGCCGTGGAACAGAGCAGTCCGACGCCGAACGACCCGTAACACCGGAGACCGCAGACCTGGGAGCCCCCGCCAGCTCCCCGCGGTCTCGTTCCGCGTCCCCGCCCGCGCCCCCACCGGGTCGGCTCGGGACCGTCCTCTCGGGCGACGAGGTACTCACCTCGCGACGCAGCTCGGGCTCGGGCTCGGGCTCGGGCTGGGTCCCCGCGGTCCTTGGGTGCGCAGGATACGCGTCTGCCCCGCGCCA
>NW_004955506.1:1348249-1353136 GCF_000276665.1 Chinchilla lanigera
GGGTGGCTCTCGGACCCTCGCCCTGGATGTGCAGACTACTCTGCGACTCCCGGCCCCTGGCCCCTTGCCCCGCAGACCCTCAGCCCCTCAGAGCAGGGACACCTGTGCGTGTGTGGAGAGGGCACCCCACAGGCGGTGTAACTCGGCTCCCCTTCCTCCTGACGCGTCCTGGTCACTTCCCGATGTCAGGAAGGACCGACTCCTTTTCTCTCCCCCACCTGGCTCAGGGTGACACTGTTTTAGACACCGCGCCTGCACTGCAGCTGGGGGCGGGGTGGTGTCAGGGGACGTGGCTCCTCCGGTCTCAGAACAGGTGAGCCCCTGTAGCCCTTTCTGGGTCACCCCCGAGGTCTCAGACCTTGTCCTGTCCCTGGAGTCCCTACAGTACAGCCGATGCGCCCCAGCCAACTGCCACCCGCTGGCCCTGCCGGTGTCTCTTCCTGCCCCCACCCCCAGGCACCTTCTTCCTTCAGAACTCCAGAAGCCCTGAGCCTCTGTGCCAGAGAGGGGTCCTTTGTCTAGAGAGGGGTCCTTCTTTCCAAGTCCTGTAGAGCCAGCAGCCCACCCTGGCCCTTATCCAGTGGCTCCCATCCACTGGGCAGTGCCGCTCCTGTCCAGTGACCCGGTCATCAAACCTCATGGGTGCATCTGGGCTTCGGCTTTCTCGGCTTCTCTATATCCCAAAACTGGTGGTCGTGTCTCCTAGAAAGTTCTCTGTGAGGCTCAGGTTCCAGGGTGGACACTCCTTTGTCTTTCTCTCTGTCTCCCTAAAGAAGTCTGCCTCCCTCCTACAACTCCCAGTCTCCTCAACATCTTCTGGGCCCCCCAGGAGCCTTACCCCTGCCCCAGCCCCACTCCTCTGTGGTCCCCATCTACCACCTGCAGAACACCTGGCAGTGGGCCCAGGGTTCTTGTTTCTCTGGAGTACATCTGGTCCTTCCAGTGCCACCCACTGTCTCAGCCACCATCTCCCTGGTCCCTGGGTGAGCTCCTTGGGCAGATGTGGTTGTTTTTTTGTTTGTTTGTTTTATCTTTTTGAGACGGGGTCTCACTATGCAGTTCAGGCTGGCCTTGAGCTCACTTTGTAGCCCAGGCTGGTGTCGAACTTCAAAGATCCTTCTGCCTCAGCCTCCCAAGTGCTGGGATTACAGGCGAGTGCCACCACTCCCAACGTCAGATGTGGTTCTTGGTCTTAGAGTCCCTTCATCAGGACTCTACTTCTGTTTGTGGTCTGCAGTCACTGGGTCATTGGAACCTGTGCCCCCCTCTGGCTCAGGACCCCAAGAGGTGCCCACAGGTGCTGGGTGCTTTGCACACCTCTATGACCTTCCCCTCCCCTGCCACCTGGTCCTCAGCCCTGGTCCTCACCCCTGGTCCTCAGCCCTCAGTCTCTGGCTGAAGGTGGATGCCTTTGGGGAGTCATCTGCACCCCTTTCTTTTTTTCTTTTTTTGTGCCTCTTTGAGACAGGGACTCGCTATACAGTTCAGTCTGGCCTTGAGCGCACTGTGTAGCCCAGGCTGGTCTTGACACTCTAACTATCCTCCTGCCTCAGCCTCCCGAGTGCTGGAATTACAGGTGTGCACCACTGCTCCCAGCTGCACCCCTTTCCTAATTCCCTTCTGAAACTTGCCCCAGGCTGCCTTTTCTGTTCCAGTGCAGGCAAAGGTCAGAAAGCAAAGGTCATGAAAGTCTGTTTCCTTCCTACTGGGAACTGTCTGCAGGAGGAAGCAGGGATAGGTGCTGCCCACTCCTCCAGCAGCTCCTGTGCCCCCTCCGCCATCCAGATCACCCCCTGCAGATGAGGATCGGGGGTGAGGGCTTTGAGGGCTCTGGTCAGATGCGTGATGCAGGTGCAGGAACACTCATTACACAGCAGATGTGAACAGAATGCGAATACGGACTCTGGGACCCTGACCTGGGCCTCCTGCCTTCCTGTACCCCAAGGACAGATTCTTCCTGGAGATCAGGGTGGGGCTCATCCTTGCTGTAGGATCCCAGCGGTTAGGGGTGCACCCACAGGGAAAGATATGAAGATTTTCTTTTTCTGGTACCAGGAATTGAACTCAGGACATGCTTGCCAGGCAGGTGCTGTGCCACTGAGCTATATCCCTGGCCCAAGATGTGAAGATTCTATTTAGTAGGGCTGAGGGGTGCTCGCCATGGAGTGGGGAGGAGCAGTGAGGACAGAGGGGTGCACCCTCCCCAGGTTAGGGCTCCCCATTTTCCTGCCTGCCCAGACCTTGTCAGGCTACTGAACCTCCTTCCTAGGCCCCTGCGCTGCATCTCATAAAGTCCAGTTTTAGCAAGAGCCTGCTGGAAAGCCGGGCGTGGTGACGTTTGCCTGTAATCCCAGCACTTGGGAGGCTGAGGCAGGAGTGATACAGGAAAATGAAAACTCCCAACCTAAACAATATCTGAGACGAGTTTGTATTCTCTAAAATCGAAGAATGAATTTTAGGAACAACGGAGGTTAAGAGCAGAGTATATTTATTGAGGGAAAGAAAACTTCTATACGAGAGAGGGACAGAAGGGGGCCCAAGTGGGTTGCCAAGGACTCTGCCCTTCCCAGGGACTTTATAGAGCTAAACCCTGAGGTGAGGTGGGTCCAAGATAGGGGGAAAATGGGAAATTACAAGGTGGGCATGAGGTGGGACAAAACTATGGTCAGCCAGTAAGATTAGAAGTATAATTGTTCAGATAAAATTGAGTAAACTGGGATCAAATGAGGAAGCAACAGTCATGTAGCAAGCGGGCATGAATACAGAATAGGGGCTTTTCCTGTAGGGGGTTGGGCTAGTGACTCTTTCTGGCTTTTTGAAGGTGGTTGCTACCTATTTAGAATATCAATCCCTGATGTTTGCATCTAGAGAGGTACAGGTGCATTTGTTTAGTCCTTTTCCTTGAGGTCTGGCCCACAGGTATCTTGTCTTTCATGTTGGCTCCTTCGAGGGCCTGACCCTGTCTGACTGCCTATAATATTTCTATTTAACTCAGCTGCCTATAACAGGAGGATCCTTGTGAGTTCAGGACCACCCTGGGCTACAGAGTGAGCTCCAGGCCAGCCTGAACTGCATAGTGAGACCCTGTCTCAAAAAGACCAAAAAAAAAAGAGCCTGCTGGAGCCCTATCCTTGGTCCCTGGGTCCTCATTGGCTCTACTCTTCCCAGCAGTGTCCCTGGCCCAGCCCTCTTTCGGCAAGAGTCCTGCTAGGTCAGTTTAGCCAGAAACCCCCACTCACCTGTATGTGCTAGCAGAAATTTTCCATCCACTGACCCCCACCCGTGCCTCGGCTGTCGTCCCCATCGGCTGGGCTGGGCTGGGCTCACTTCATACTGGGGTCTCTTCGTGCCATCAAACAAGCCCTGAATAAAGACGGTTTCTGCAGGAAAGGAGAGAGGCTCAGTGGGAGGTGCTTGCTTCCCGTGAGTGAGGCCCTGGGTTCCATCCCAGGAACCAGAAAATTTTGTTTTCACTAATTCAGCTATTGTCCAGCTCTGGATTTCTCTGACATTCAAAAAATATAAACAGACCCAGAGCTGGGAATGCAGGGCAGCGGGCCTTCCCATGTAGCTGGGGGGGTGGGCTAATAGCCTGGGGACCAAAATGGCGCCTGCTCTCTTGGGCCACTTCAGCCCAGGAGTTCCAGGACAGCCTGGGAAACACAGAAAAACCTCCTTTAAAAAAAAAAAAAGGTGAAGTCAGGCATGGTGGCACATGCCTGTAATCCCAGTACCCTGGGAGGATGAGGCAGGAGGATCCCAATTTTGAGGCCAGGATGGGCAACCCAACAATTTAGTTAGACTCAAAAACAAAAAAATAAAGGGGAGGGGTGTAGCTCAGTGCTAAGGCCCTGGATTCAATCCTTACTGCTGGGGAAAAAAAAAGATGAATTAGGCAGAGTATGAGATTAACAACTCAAAATAGAACAATTATAGCAATATTAGTATATAATTAAAAATACTTTTGGGGCTGGGGATTTAGCTCAGTGGCACAACACCTGCCTGGCAAGCGGAAGGTTGTGAGTTCAATTCCTGGTACCAGAAAAAAAACAATAAAAAATAAAAAAATAAAAATACTTTTTTTTGGAGACAGGGTCAGGCTGGCCCTGAATTCACTGTGGACCCCAGGGTGAACTCAGACTCAAGGTGGTTCTCCTGCTTCAGCCTTCCACGTGCTGAGGTTACAGATATGTACCACCATGCCTGGGTCTAAGTATACTATGACTTAAATATAGCATACTGTTTTTAAATGTTTGTGGATTTTTTTGGTCTTTTTGAGACAGGGTCTCACTATGCAGTTCAGGATGGCCTTGAACTCACTTTGTAGCCCAGGCTGGTCTTGAACTCGCAATGATCCTCCTGCCTCAGCCTCCCGAGTGCTGGATTACAGGTGTGCGCCACCACGCCTGACCTTGTTTTTAAATCTTATTTCTAGACCTTTCCACTTAACATCTCAGGCCTGGATTTACCATGGAGGACTGAAACCCAGATAAGGCGTCTGCTGTATGCCGGTCCCTAAATTTCTACCCTACATGCCCTCACCCCTGGATTGAGTTCCCTCTGCCCAGAATTCATGGCTTTTCCTACAGGGTGGTTGTTCTCGTATTACATACCACACACGTGTGCATCCACAAACCACCCCTACATCCTGGCCTTTTTTTTTAAGTTTGTTTTGCGGTACTGGGGGTTGAACCCAGAAATCATTGAGCTACACCCCAGTCCTTCTCATTTTTAAAATTGTATTTATTTTCCCTTGTTTTTTTTTTTTTTTTTGGAGACAGGGTCTTATTATGCAGTTCAGACTGACCTTGAACTCATTATGGAGCCCAGGCTGTCCTCCAATTTTTGGCAATCTTCCTGCCTCAGCCTCCCGAATGCTGGGATTAC
>NW_004955506.1:1353236-1357750 GCF_000276665.1 Chinchilla lanigera
TTTGGTTTTTCTCCGGTACCGGGAACCGAACTCACGACCTTGCGCTTGCCAGGCAGGCGCTTTTGCCGCTGAGCTAAATCCCCAGCCCCTATTAGTGCATTTTTGTGGGGAAAAAAAAAGCATTTAATAAATGAAAACTCCCTATCTTGTTTCACACTCCTTTTTTTAATTGGTTACACAGATGAACGTGTTTGGTTTTGGCAGATTTGTGCACGCACTGTACACGCTTTGCTTGTGTTCAGTGCCCACGCCCCTCTTGCCTTGCGCTCTTCATGTTCCTCTTTCTATGGGAAGGGTTCTGCCTCTATTTTCATGTCCATCCCTCATTACCCACCTTACCCACTTCTTCTTCTCCTCCCTTCTACCTTCTTTTCGTCTTTTTTTTTTTTTTGATCGCACCTATTCGGGGAACATGGCGTGTTGGTCAGAATTTCTGAGTCTGGCTTATTTCACACAGCGTGATGGTCTCCAGATCCGTCCATGGTCTTGCAAATGACAGAATTGTGTTCTTCCTTCCAGCTGGATAGTGTTCCTCTGTGTGTCCACCACAATCATCTGAGGGTGGCCAGTGGGGAGGCTGCTGTATTGTGGCCACTGTGAATTATGCCTCAGTAAATGTGGGTGACAGGCAGCTCCATAGGATGTGGACTTCAGCTCCTCCTGGTGTACACCTAGGAGGACCACAGCTGGATCCAGTGGTGGCCCTGCTTTAAGTTTTTTTTGGGGACCCTCCACACTAACTTCCATAGAGGCTGTCTGACTACCAGCAGCAGAGGAGGATTGCTCCCCCTCTACCTGAATCCTTGCCCACATTTGCTTTCCTATCCTCGATGAGAGCCAATGGGGTAAAATGAAGTCACAGTGTAGTGTAGATTTGCCTTTCCCTAGTAGAGCACCTTTGCAACACAGAATGTTCATTTTGGCGACTTGGTACTTGCATATAACATATTTTGATTTTCCTGACCCCCTCCATCCTTTTCTCTTTCTTTCTTTCTTTCTTTCTTTCTTTCTTTCTTTCTTTCTTTCTTTCTTTCTTTCTTTCTTTCTTTCTTTCTTCTTTTCTTTTCCTTCTTTCTTTTTTTTGATTTGAGACCAGGGTCTAAGCTGGGTGTGGTGGTGCACACTTGTAATCCCAGCACTCAGGAGGCTGAGGAAGGAGGATTGTTGCAAGTTCAAGACCAGCCTGGGCTACAAAGTGAGCTCAAGGTCAACCTGAACTGCATAACGAGACCCTGTCTTAAAAAGACAAAGAAAAAAAAAGTCAAGACCAGGGTCTTGCTTAGTTGCCCAGGTTGGTCTAGAACTTGCCATCCTCCTGCCTCAGCCTACTGAGTAGCTAGGATTACAAATGTGTATCACTGTACTCAGTAACTATTTTATTTTTTAATTTTTTTTCCAAGATAGGATTACAAATGTGTATCACTGTACTCAGTAACTATTTTATTTTTTAATTTTTTTTCCAAGATAATTCCTGTAATTCAGGTTGGCCTTGAACTCACTGCATCAGTTAGGGTTTTACTAGAGGTATAACACAGGATATACAAATGTGTAAGAAATTACAAGATTGGCTTACAATGGTCACCCACAGAGTTGGATGAGGACGAATGCAGAAGATGTCTGCACACTGGAGACTGAGAGACTCGGTCCAAGCTCTGGAGCTCACTGCAGGGTCCCATGCAAATCCATATCAGGAGGCTGATGGGTTTAGACCAGAAGACTGAAAGATCCAAGGTGGAAGATAGAAGCCAGGGGACAATGTCCAAGCTGAAGGCAAAGACTGGAGCTTATCTAAAGAATGGAAGCCCCTCTATCCTTCCTTATTTCCCTTTTATATCATCTAGGCAATAAGCCACCCTAGGGTGGGTCCTCTACACTCTAGAATGTAGAATTGCTGAGCTGATTTAGTTAAGCTTCTGAACTTCTCAAGTTGACACAATCAATCAACCACTACACTTACTATGGAGCATAGGCTGGCCTCAAATTTGCGGCAATCCTCCTGCCTCAGCCTCCCTCCTGAGTGCTGGGATTACAAGCATACATGTATTTTTTAATTTTTAATTTTTTGAGATAGAGTCTATATAGTTCAGCCTGGCCTTAAACTCACTGTGTAGCCTAGGCTGCCCTTGAGGTCATAGCAATCTTACCCCGAGTGCTGGGATCACCGGGGTATGCTATAAGGGCCAGTTTAGGACCTGATTTTGAGGCCAGACTGGGCTACCTAGCAAGATTTTAAATTTTTTAAAAAACATTCAACTAAATAATAAGCTGGGGGGCCGGGGATATAGCTCAGTGGCACAAGTGCTTGCCTGGCAAGTACAGGGTCCTGAGTTCGAATCCTGGTACCAAAAAAAATAATAATAGTAATAAGCTGGGAGTGGTGGCACACGCCTGTAATCCCAGCACTTGGGAGGCTGAGGCAGGAGGATCATTGTGAGTTCGAGACCAGTTGGGCTACAAAGGGAGCTCAAGGCCAGCCTGAACTGCATATCGAGAACATCTCAAAAAGACAATAACAATAGCCATGGATATAGCTCAGTGGCGCAAGCACTTGCCTAGCAAGTGCGAGCTCCTGAGTTTGATTCCCAGTACCAATAATAATAATAATAATAATAATAATAATAATATCCTATAAAGGATGTTGCCTTTTGTATCTGCTTCCTTCATTTATCACGATGGTCTTAAGAGCTGCCCTATTGGGGCAGGTAGGATCCCTGTGCCTGCCTTCTGTGGAGGAGTATCCCCTGTATGAATGGACCAGTGTGTTTATCAGTTTGTTGTTTGTTGTTTGTTTTGTTTTTTGAGACAGCATCTCACTATATAGTTCAGGCTGGCCTCAAACTCACACCCGGCTTATCCATAGCTGGGAATGCTGATGGGACTCTGAGATTTGTTTCGGTTTGGAGCTGGGAGCTGAGCTGCTGAGAGACCTGTGAACAGGTCTTCCTGCTGGGTACTCTCCTGTTCTCGGCTTCGAGGGGTGCTGCTCCAGGACTGCCTGCAGGGGGCGCTCCGCTGTCCTGGGGCTGCACCCCTGGCCATCTCTGCGTTCCTGGGAATGGGGTTCCTCCTTTGCCTCAGCTTGGCATCGAGTGGATTTTGTTTGATTTTGTGTACATTCTTGTGGATGCATAGCATTATCTCTGGTTTTAATTTTTATTTCCCTAATAAATGATGTCAACATCTTTTCATGCACTTTTGTTTGGTGCTGGAAATTGAACTCAGAATCTCATGCTTGCCAGGTAGGCACTGCACCACTGAGATATATCACCGGCATTTTTTTTTTTTTTTAAGATAGGATCTTGCTATATAGCTCAAGCTGGGCTTGAACTCACTATGTAGCCCAGGCTGGTCTTGAACTCAATCCTCCTGCCTCAGCTTCCTGAGTGATGGGACTACAGGTATGTGCCACAACACCTTGGTCTCAAATCTGTTGCTTGGGGCTGGGGATTTAGCTCAGCGGCAAAGTGCCTGCCTGGCAAGCGCAAGGTTGTGAGTTTGATCCCTGGTACCAGAAGAAAAGATAAAACAAGCAAACAAACAAACAAACAAACAATCCAATCTATTGCTTATTTGAAAATTTGAGTTTTAGGGCCGGGGATATAGCTCCACAGTACAAGTGCCTGCCTGGCAAGTGCAAGGTCCTGAGTTCAATTCCCAGTACAAAAAAGAAAAGAAAGAAAAAGAAAATATTTAGTTTCAGGCTGAGGATTTAGCTCAGTGGCAAAGTGCCTGCCTGGCAAGCGCAAGGTTGTGAGTTCGATTCCTGGCACCGGAAAACAAACAAAACAAACAAACAAACAAACAAAGCATCCCTGTGAGACCAGTCTGTTATCCAAACTTATTCTGGGGCTGGGGATTTAGCTCAGCGCCTCAGTGCCTGCCTGGCAAGTGCAAAGTCGTGAGTTCGATTCCTGGTACTGGAAAAAAAATAAAAAATAAAATATTTAGCTTTAAAAGATCATTGGTAAATTTTCTTTATATATTCACGTTTCCTTTTAATTTTAAAATCACTTTGTTGCTAGGCATGGTGGCACACACCTGTAATCTCAGCCCTTGGGAGACTGAGGCAGGAGGATCACTGTGAGTTGGGGCCAACCTGGACTCCATAGTGAGTTCAAGACCAGCCTGAAATACATAGTGAGACCCTGTCTCAAAACAAAAAAGAAGGGCTGGGGATTTAGCTCAGTGGCACAGCCCCTGCCTGGCAAGTGCGAGGTCCTGAGTTCGATTCCTGGTACCGGGAAAAAAAAAAAAAACACAAAAAGACAAAAACTATACATTTTGGGGCTGGGGATTTAGCTCAGCGGCACAACGCTTGCTTGGCAAGCCCAAGGTCATGAGTTCTATTGCCGGTACCAGAAAACAAATAAACAAACAAACAAGAAAATCACTTTGTCAATTGCTGCAAAAAAAGCAGACTAAGACTTTGATTAAGAGTAAGTGGAGGGAGCGCACGGGGAGCCTCAGGCGGGGAGCACCGGTCTTCGGACCGGCGACTCACTCCCGGCCTCGTC
>NW_004955506.1:1359250-1366037 GCF_000276665.1 Chinchilla lanigera
TTTCTTTAGAAGCCACTTTGAAGATACCAAAGTATAGCACAACAACTCTTGATAATCTCCTACCTCTTTTGTCTCTAACTCACTATTATTTGTCTATTTGTTTTCCTGAGAAACTATTTTGTAGATAATAGTATGTAAAATGATAACCATTGATAATTTCCTACCATTTTGTCTGTAATATGCTAAGTCCCCTATTATTATGTTATCCTTCTTTTATTCTTTAAAAAAAAAAAAAAGAGTAAGTGGAGGGGAGGGGCTGGGGATTTAGCTCAGTGGCACAGCACCTGCCTGGCAAGTGCGAGGTCATGAGTTCGATTCCCGGTACGGGGCAGGGGGAGTAAGTGGAGCGGGCTGGGGATTTAGCTCAGCAGCACAGCACCTGCCTGGCAAGCTCAAGGTAGTGAGTTCGATTCCCGGTACTGAGAGAGGTGGGGAAAGAGTAAGTGAAGCTAGCCGGACGTGGTGGCACACGCCTGTAATCCCAGCACTGGGGAGGCTGAGGCAGGAGGATTGTTGCGAGTTCGAGGCCAGCCTGAGCTACAAAGTGAGCTCAAGGCTAGCCTGAACTGCATAGTGAGACGCTGCCTCAAAAAGGCAATAAATAAAAAAAATTTTTAAAAAGGCAATAAATAAATAAAAAGAGGCATCCCTCCTCTACCCTAAATTTTTGGCCCTTTCGTTGAAGAGCAGATGGCTGAGTGTGTCTGGGGCTGTTTCTGCATCCTCTGTTCTGTTCCATTGATCCAGGTGTTCGTTTCTGTTGTTGTTGCCTTTTCTTTTCCTTTTTTTTTTTTTTTGAGACAGGATCTCAGTGTGTAGTCCAGGCTGGCCTTGGACTCACTGTGTAGCCAGACTGGCCTTGAACTTGCAGCGATCCTTCTGCCTCAGCCTCCCAAGTACTGGGACTAGAGACATGTGCCACCATACCCAGCTTTAGTTTTTTTTCTCTTATTGTCCACAGCTAGGTCCCGAAAGGCATCCTCCTTTGACTGGGATTCTGGTTCTGCTGGACAGGAGGGGAGGCGGTGGGCCCCTCCTCATCTTGGGCCTCACCGATTAGGTGAAGTACACAGTCACTCCCGTGTTTGCCTGTACTTAATGAATTTCCTCACTTTGCTCTTCAGAGCACTGAGGAGAAAACTAGTTTGTTTCTACGTCCATCGGAGGCCTTTGTGATGATGCTTGTTTGTCTTTTAGTTTGCATTTTCAGTTCTTCACCGATAATACACAGAAATGCACTTGACGTTTCTGGCCTCTCGTGAGTTCACTGAATTCAAATATCTGGTATCTTGTTTTGTGGAGTCTTTGGGTCTTTCTCTGAAGATCCCTGTGTCAGGCCAGGGTGTGCACAGAGGTAGAGCGCTTATCAAGCACAGCTGTGGCCCTGGATTTGTCCATAAGTAATGAAGGGGTAGGGAGCAGTTGAAGAAAGCAAGTTTTTCTTCATCATTTGTATGTCTTTTCTTTATGTTTTGGTCACTCACTGTATGAGCTATGACTCAAAGCGTACTATTCGATACAGATGACAAGCCAGGTATGAAGGTGTGCACCTGTATCCCAGGGAGGCTGAGACAGGAGGATAACCCCGAGTTTGAGGCCAGCCTGGGCTACATAGTGAGTTTAAGGCCAGCCTGAACTGCATAGCAAGACCCTGTCTCAAAAAACAAAACCAAACAAAACAAAAACCCAACCAAACAATAAAAAATAATGTATTTATGGATTTGAACTGCCTATATTCTTTTGATTTTTTTTTTTCCCACGGTACCGGCAAACTCAACCTCGTGCTTGCCAGGCAAGCACTGTGCTGCTGAACTAAATCCCCAGCCCCTGAACTGCTTATATTCTACTAGGGATTTTTTGCATATCTATATTCATTAAGGGTATTTTTCTGTAATTTCACTTTATGAGATAAGGAAATTGATTCTGGTATCTTAGTAATGCTGGCTTCATTGGAAGTGGTTTGTCTTCTTTTATTTTCTGGAAATTTGTATAGAGTTGATATTACTTCTGGGGCTGGGGATTTAGCTCAGCGACATAGTGCCTGCTTGGCAAGCGCAAGGTCGTGAGTTCAATTCCCGGTACCAGAAAGAAAAAAAAAAAAAAAAAAGAACAAGACCAAGATATTACTTCCTTCGACATTTGGGAAATTCACTGGTGGAGCTATCTAGGCTGGAAAGTTTTTTTTTAACTACAAATTCAATTTTTTTTTTTTTTCAATTTCTTTAATAAATACAGCTCTTTCTTTCTTTCTTTCTCTTTTGGTCCTGGAAATTGAACTCAGGACCTTGCGCTTGCCAAGCAGGCACTTGTGCCACTGAGCTTTATCCCTGGCCCTCCTTTCTTTCTTTTTTTTTCCTCTTTCTTTTTGAGATAGAGTCTCCCTATGTAGTTCAGACTGGCCTTGAACTATGTAGCCTAGGCTGACCTCGAACTCCTCTTGCCTCAGCCTCCCAAGTGCTGGGATTACAGGTGTGCACCACCATGCCTGGCAGTGCTATTGTCACAGATAGTGTTACTTTGTTCCTTAAAATTACTCTGCCTTGCTTTGCTTCTTTTTTGTGACAGGGACTCACTAAGTCATTAAGTTGCCCAAGTTGGGCTTAAACTTGTGATTCTCCTGCCTCAGGCTCCTAAAGTGCTGAGATTTCAAGTGTGACCACGCTTTCCGGATATTCTGCTACTGTTTTCTGCCCCTGGCAGGACCTGAGAGCTGTTGCCAATACCTGTCTTCACCAACACGAAGCCATTGTGCTAGGGCACACTCGGCCAACCTGCCCTAGGTGCAGCTATGTGTGAGCCAGGCCTTGACCCCATGCTGGCCTTTCCCTCCCCAACCTCAGCCTGTCCTGGTGGCCAGAACCTCCTTGGAGGTTCCTGCCACTTGTCCTTCCTGCCACTGGCATCGGGACATAGGCTGAGGAGAGACACCATGGCTACCTCCCCTGGACCTGGCTATCCTTGAAGACAAGGAGCTGAGCTGCCCTGAGTCCTGGAGATTCCTGTTTGTTCTGGTAGAAAAGGTGTATCTGCGTGTGTGTGTGTGTGTGTGTGCGCGCGCGTGTCTGTCTGCCTGCCTGCCTGCCTGTCTGTCTGTCTGTCTGTCTGAGTCCACGGGCAACGGAGGGCCTCTGCAAGGCCGTTTGGCTGTGGGACTGCTGGGCCCAGAATCTTGGGTGGCTGCCTGAGGTTTGGGGACCCAGCCTGGAAGACCCACTCTGGTGGAGCTGTTGGGTGAGCTGGGACCCCCATGAACTCAGCCCAGAACCCAGCGGAGGACCTGAACCTGCAGGCAGACGTGGACGTCTTTGGCTTCACTCTAGGTGACTATGCCTGGTCACCCCCCACCCTTTGGGCACCAAGACTGCTCCCCTCCAGTAGCCAGGGACCGCCACACCCCACTCAGCCTCCATCTGCAGCCACAAGGTAAACTGAGGCCCTAGTGTTGCTGCACACTCAGACCTTGCCAGGCCCCAGCCCCAGAGAGCAGGCAGTGAGCGTGAGGGGGCCAGCACCCCAGAGACTATGCCAGCCACAGCCCAAGTCCAGGCAGCGTGGGGCTCCAGGGCTGACTCCACTTCCCACCACCTCCTGAGTGCCTCCAGCTGGAGGTTCCTGGGAGTTCCCAGCGTTCAGCCCCTTGAGGGCTAGGCCTCAGGCTGCCCCACCCTTGTGGCCCCTTCGAGTCTTCTCAACAGTAGGTGGTTTGAAGCAAATCAGGGCCACATCTGAAGGTAAACTGAGGCACGGGGAGGTTGAATGACTAGGTCTTGCTGCCAACTCTTACAGTGGCAGCAGGGGTGTAATGGAAGGTTGAGACAGGAAGATCACAAGTTCAAGTCCCGCCTGGGAATTTAGAGACTTAAGGAGAACTTGTTCAGTATTAAAAATAAAAAATAAAAATACAAAGGGGAAGGTGTGGGGCTGGGGATATAGCTCAGTGGTGCAAGCACCTGCCTGGCAAGCACAAGGTTCTGAGTTCGATTCCTGGTACCAAAAAAAAAAAAAAAAAGGGAGGGTGTGGCTCAGTGTAAAGGCCATGAGTTCAATTCCCAGTATAGAAAAAAAAAAAAAGTCACTACAGTGGGCTCTGAGCCAATCTGTCCTTGTGGGAAAAGGTGATTAGGACACAGATACACACAGAGGTATGGTCATGAGGACATAGGGAGGAGACAAGCGACCTCTACAAGCAGAGGAGGGAAGATCCACCCCACCCCTGCAGCTCAGATCTTGCCTCCAGGGTGTGAGGATCCCATGGCAAGGACCCTGGCCTGAGGCAGCATTTGAAGCCAAGGTCACTGGGCCAGGGCAGGAGGGGTGAGTGGGACAACAAAGGCTGCATGTGCACAAGGCCCAAAGTCCATCCCAACACCAACACAAGTGTGTGCCATTAAGACAGCCTCAGCAGCTGGCCCATGCCTGTAATTTTAGTACTTAGGAGGCTGAGGCAGGAGGACTGCCTCAAGTTTGGGCTACACAGTGAGTTCAAGAATAGTCTGAACTACCTGGCAAGATCCTGTCTCAAAAAAAAAAAAAAAAAAAGACAGCTTCATCACCTATAGCCAGAAGGCCAAAGCTGCTCCCAAGTTGGGTGGAAGAGTTGATCCCAGGGTGCTAGAGTCCTAGATGGGGTCTGTGCCTCAGCCTGTCTCCCCACTCCAAGCTCCAGCTAAGTCTTGGTGGTAGTGACAGCCTTGGCCTGGGCTGGGTGTTTGGGCAGAAGATGTGTCACCCACAGTCCTTGCTGGAGACCCAAGCTCCCTGCCCCTTCTCTCCTCCTCAGCCTGCCCGGGCCAGCAACCAGGGGAACTGTCTTGTTTTGCTTTGCTTTTTTCAGTGCTGGGGATTAAAAGCCAGGGCTTTGCACATGTTGGGGAAGTGCTCTGTCACTGTGCCATGCCCCAGCCCAAGGAAAGGGGTCCCGCAGGGCCCCAAGAGCCCAGAGGGGGTCGGGAGTATGGCCAGGCAGGGAGAGCAAGGCCGCATGGGGGTGGCCTTTGACACCGTGGGCCTTTTCTAAGGCCCTGATGAGGCTGCCCAAATGCCACAGCCAGAACAGTACAGCAGGCAGGGGGAACCAGCCGCCTCTGTGAAGTGTCCAGGAAGGGCAGAGCCTGGGGGCAAAGGAGGGTGGCAAGGTTTATTTACAAGATCAGGGGTCTGCATCTCACAGATTTCCCTGGGAGGCCTCCAAGCTGCTCTGTCACCAAGCTAAAAGAATGCACTGGGGAGGGTCTTTGGCATCGGTGAGCTCACTATCTTTCTTGACTATGTTCTGTGGGTGACAGGACCCAGGATGGCAGCAGCAAGGTGGGCATGGCCTGAGCCTGGCCTCAGGAGGTCAACACTCACTGTCCTAAAGGTGCAGCAGCTGGCCCCTGTTGCAGAACAAGCCACCCCATGCTGAATGCTCTAACACTGCTTTTTTTTTTTTTTTTTTTTTTTTTTTTTTTTTGAGACAGGGTCTTGCTATGCAGTTTAGGCTGGCCTTGAGCTCACTTTGCAGCCCAGCCTGGCCTTGAACTCACAACAATCCTCCTGCCTCAACCTCTGGAGTGCTGGGATTATAGGGGTGCACCACCACGCCCAGCTAACACTGTTAAGGGGTACTGGCTCCCAGTGTCTCTGGATCAGGAATCTGGTGTTGGCCAGGGCTGTGGGCATTTCAGAGTACAACAGTGGGGTCCCCTTCTGAGTTCCAAGGTTGTTCCCGGCTGTCTCCAGTCTCTAGTCTGTGCCGGCTGTTGGCTGGAGGTAGATCCTTCCCTGGGCGAATCCTTTAGGCTCTGTTGAGAGCAAGTGAGCCAGAAACCACAGTCTTTCTGCAGCACTACTTCGAGTGGTAGTCCCTTGCTTCTTCCATATCCTGTTTGTTAGAGACAAGGCCAGTCCACTCTCAGTTCACAGGGGACCTCCCTAGCCCTGACCCATGCTGACAATTCAGACCCCAGCCCATTCAGAGGCAGTGCACCCTGGAGAGAGAAGATCATGAAGATCTGCAAAGATCTTCAAAATCTTTCCAGAGTTTTCTACATCCTTCCAGAGTGGCAGCAACAGGTCTGAACTGACCTTGCTACCAGGTCACTCAAACACCAGCTAGGGTCCCTGTGGGTGGGTACCAGAGAATGGAGTAGTGTCACCTTTGAGTTAAGAAGGGTAGGTTTGGTGGTTGTAATCTTTGGCAGGCTGAGGCAGAAGGATCCCAAGAATTGAAACCAGCCTGACTATACAGTGAGTTCAAGGTCAGCCTGAGTGACATAGGGAGACCCTGTCTGAACAAAATAGAATTCAATTTGGGTTTGTTTCTGTTTTGTTTTTGTTTTGTCTTTTTGAGACAGGGTCTTGCTGTGCAGTTCAGGCTGGCCTTGAGCTCACTTTGTAGCTTAGGCTGGTCTTAAACTCACAACAATCCTGCCTCAGTCTCCCGAGTGCTATGTGTCTTAGTTACTTCTCTTTCATTGCTGAGACAAAATACCCAACGCCCAAAATGAAAGAAGGAAAGGTTTATTTAGCTTACAGTTTGTGGAGCTTTCAGTCCATACTTGGCTGGCTCCAAGGCAGAAGACAGCAAAGCAACAAGAGCAAAGAGGGGAATGGCAGCCGAACAGCAAAGCAGCCAGAGCAAAAGGGAGGAATGGCGGCAAGCAGCTTCTTTCCCTCCCTTACATTGTAAACAGGCTACCCCCACCTAAGGGGCGTGTAGCTCTCACATAATCTTTGCCCTCCTCTTCCACAGCTCAGGATGTATACAAAGTAAGCACCCCGGCTTCCTGCTGAGTCACTTAGCCAA
>NW_004955506.1:1366742-1382464 GCF_000276665.1 Chinchilla lanigera
TTGGTTTTTTGGTTTTTCTCTGGTACCGGGAACCGAACTCATGACCTTGAGCTTGCCAGGCAGGCACTTTTGCCGCTGAGCTAAATCCCCAGCCCTGTTCTCCCTACTTGCTGGGGAAAAGGCAAGATGTTCAACCAGTGTGCTGGCTGCATGGGTAACTTGCTAGGGACAGGTGCACTTCAAGGAACTGGCCCTACCTGGCCTTACCCCGACCAAGCCCAAGGAAAAGGAGAGAGGCTTACTCCACCGGACCACAAGCAGGCTGGGGCTCCTGGAGAGGGATGTGGCCCGAAGCCTGGCCTGCAGAGTCCACAGGACCTGCTATAAGAGGTGGTTCCCTGGGGTGCTGGTGCTGTGGAGAACTGGCCACCTGCGGTGTGGCCCCCTGCCTTGCCCCGGACATGATGGCCAGTCCCTCCCCTGGCCAGTGCTGAGTGCTGGGAAGGACAGAGCAGTCTCTTTCCTGCAGCAAAACCCTCCTCTGTCCACCATCCCTTTGGGAGCTGATCAAATGTCGCTGCGAGGCCCCTCCTAGATGGCCCTCCCAGAAGAGCTGTCCCCTTCTCTGGCTTCTGCCTTCCTGTTTCTTATTATAGACAGCTAAGTTATTTAGAAATATTAGAGGCTGGACGTGGTGGTGCACGCCTGTAATCCCAGCACTCGGGAGGCTGATGCAGGAGGATTGCTTCAAGTTTGAGGCCAGCCCGGGCTACAAAGTGAGTTCAAGGCCAGCCTGAACTGTATAGTGAGACCCTGTTTCAAAAAGACCAAAAAAAAAAAAAAAAAAGAAAGAAATATTAGAGGCACTGAGACAGGACCAAGCCCTTGGATATGGTCAGTGCAGAAGACAGCTGTGGCTGGAGGGCTATTTGTTGAAGGTTAGCCCTCAGGATAGGGAAAAGACTATACCCACATACTTCTGAAGGGATGAACAGCAGCGATTGATTGATACTCTTTTTTTTTTTTGTCTTTTTAAGACAGGGTCTCGCTATGCAGTTTAGGCTGGACTTGAGCTCACTTTGTAGCCTGGGCTGGCCTCGAACTCACAACGATCCTCCTGCCTCAGCCTCCCGAGTGCTGGGATTACAGGCGTGTGCCACCACGCCTGGCTAGCTTCTCCATTTAATCAATATTATCTAAGTGATTATAATTATACTCATAATCTTACTGGCTGACCATAGTTTTGTCCCACCTTACACCCACTTTGTGATTTCCCATTGGATCGATGTTACCTAAGTGACTATACTTGTAATCCTTTTTGGGGGGGGGTATCAGAAATCAAACTCAGTGGGCCTGAATATGGGATCCTTCTGCTTCAGCCTCTAGAGTAGCTAGGATTAAAAGCATGTGCCATTGTGACTAGTACTTTTAGTTTTAACACATTTGTGTTCCACCTCCACATTACTTCAGGTTTTTTTTTTCCTTTGAGTTAATCTTGTTTAAATTAATTTAAAAAGAAAACCATATGTCACTCCTATGGATGGAAAAAATAAATTTGCATACCTAGAAACCATCTGTAATTAAGTAAACATGTTTTAGATAAATGCTTTTCCTTTTTTTTTTTTTTTTTTTTTGAGACAGGGTCTTGCTATGCAGCTCAGGCTGGCCTTGCACTTACTTCATTGTTCAGGCTGGTCTTGAACTCACAATGATTGTCCTGCCTCAGCCTCCCGTGTGCTGGGATTACAGGAATGTGCCACCATGCCTGACTATACTTGTAATCTTTTTGGTGAACTATAGTTTTGTTCCACCTTAGATCTGCCTCACCTCATGGTTTTGGCCTATAAAACTTTCATGAGAGCCAGGATCTCCGGAGCCACCCACCAGGATCCCTTCTATCTCTCTTAGGCAGAAGCCTTCTTCTCCCTCAAGAAATATTTTCTGCGCTGGGCATGGTGGCGCATGCCTGTAATCCCAGCCCTCGGGAGGCTAAGGCAAGAGGATTGTTTTGAGTTCAAGACCAGCCTGGGCTACAAAGTGAGCTTAAGGCCAGCCTGAACTGCATAGGGAGACCTTGTCTCAAAAATACCCCCCCCCCAAAAAAAAAATATTTCTGGGGCCAGGGATTTAGCTCAGCCACACAGTGCCTGCCTGGCAAGCGTGAGGTCATGAGTTCAATTTCCCCGGTACCAAAAAAAAAATATTTTCTACTTTTAACCTGTTCCTTAGAATTCATTCTTTGGTTTTGGGGACACGAGCTCCGCATATCTGACATCTACTAAGTTGGGAGTTATAATATTTCCCTTATATTATTTGGAGTTCCTATGTCATCCCTATATCACTATCAGCCCAGTGTACACTACTGTCTGTGGCTGAGCTCGCTGATGGCAGATGCTGGTATGTGGTGATTGTTGGGGGCCACCTGGAAGCAGCCAACCTGATCTGGTTTTTGTCCTGAGCTGGGGCTTGCCTGGTAAGGAAGGTCACGGGTGTCCCCCAGGCCCAGCCCGCCCTCCTCTATCAGAACTGCTGTATTTCCCAGACCAGGAATGTCTCACCCAAACCTAGAAACCATTTCAGCCAACGCTGCTCTGCTGGAGGAAACAAGTGGCCCATAGCCAGGGGGCCAGGCTGGAGTCTGCTCCCCAGGAAGGGCTCCCATTTCATTCCATCCACCTCCTCCTTGCCCAGAGCCAGCCTGGCACCAGGAGGCCCCCCCCCTCCCGGCCTCAGGGGCAGAGCCTCTGTCTGCCCAGCCACACCCTTCTCTGTCCACCTTCTCACACTGCCCCTAAGCAGCTGTGTTGGATCCCTCCCGGCCTGTCCGTGCCACGCGACTGCCACCCAGAGGTCCCTTGGGGAGTGACAGGTTGTCCTTGCCCTGATGGCCAGCTAAGGCCACCACCGCAGCTGCCCGGCCTCACTTTCTTCACTGGCCGGCCCACTCACCATTTATTTAGGGACAACTGGGTCCCCAAGCCCACGTCAGCATGGATGTGAGGAGGAACTCGGCCCAGGACTCCAAGAGACATACAGTCCCCACACATATCACTAAAAATATCAGAAGCCAGGCGTGGAGGCGCTCGCCTAATATCCCAGCACTCGAGGAAGCTAAGGCAGGAGTATCACTATGAGTTCGAGGTCGGCCTGGGCTACTACTTGAGTTCAAACCCAGCCTGGGATGCACAGCAACACTCTGTCTCAAAAAGAAATAGTATCAGGGCCCTGTCATCCCCCAACACTTTGGTTCACTTTTTTTTGTGTTTGTTTTTTGGGGGGTTTTTTGTGTCTTCTTTTTTTTTTTTTTTTTTCAAAAGTTTGTCAATTGTATCTTTTCAAAGAACCAACTCTTAGTTCTACTGATTTTTTTTTTTTTTTTTTTCCCGGTACCGGGAATCGAACTCTCCATGTTGTGCTTGCCAGGTAGGCGCTGTGCCACCGAGCTAAATCCCCAGCACGCCCCCAACACTGTGGGAGACTGAGATAGGGGGATCTCAAATTCGAACCCAGCCTGGGCAACTTAATGACTTAGCAGACTCCGTCTCAAGAAAAGGTCACACAGTGTCAAAGCTCAAGGGAGTAAGGAAGCTGCCACAGGATGTGGGGCCTGGTTGAGGGGGGCCACTCCAGGTCAGAAGGGCTCCGAGCAGGCTGGGGATCTAACTCAGCGGCACAACGCTTGCCTGGCAAGTGCAAGGTCGTGAGTTCGATTCCCAGTACCGGAAAAAAAAAACAACAACAACAAAAGAAGGGCTCCGAGCAGGACGCGAGGAAGACCAGGCCATCGAGGTGGCGGGAAGGGCGCGGGGGTACTGGGATACAGGGAGGCACCAGGAATCTGCAGGACCCGCCTCCTGGTCCTTGAGCTCAAGCCTACAGAGGTCTTTCAGGGTAGGCCGGTGACTTGGCTTCCGGGATGGGTGGGGGCGTGGCTCGGTCCGTCAGGTCGGTGTGGGGCGTGGCCTGGGCGGTGAGAGTTTGCGGGCGAGACCTGATGACAGAGGTTGTGTGGGCGTGGTTTGAAGGGCAGGGGAAGGTGGGTGTGGTGCGTAGCCGAGAGAGCGGTGTGGGCGTGGCCTAAGCAACTTCGGAGGTAGCGCGAGGTGGCCGGAAAGCGGCCAGGCGGCTTGGGCGTGACTTGGCGCGGGGGTGGGGGTGGGGGTGGCAGAGCGGCTGAAGCTGTTTCTCTAGCCTCAGCTTCCCTCCCAGGAGTCTATGCAATTCAAAGGCCGGTAGGCTCAGTTCGGCCTTTGCTGGGTTGCTGCCCTCCTTGGGGGACACTCGGAGAACAAGTCAGAGTTTCTGACTATGGCCCCCTGCAGAGTGGGGCCTGTCCCTGGAGTCGCTGGTCCTCACGTTCCTCTTACTTCAGAGCTGCCCTGAGCCCCTCGAGGTCGATTGTCTGTTCGGGTTCGGGGTCCGGAGCACTGGGGCAGGGCGGGTTGGGGAGGGGCGGCATGGCTGCGTCCTCGCCTCCAGGGATGAGTCGAGTAGGGACCCCCAGAGAACAGGGACTGCGGCCCAGGAGAGGCGGCTGCCGGGCTGGTCGACTCAGGGTCCCTGTGCCCAAGCAGACGGGATTTGCACGTCCTGTAAGTGTGCGATGCACTGAGCTGTGCAGCCGCAGGGGACCCTTGAACATTTCACCGCCTGGGAAGGAACCTTCCCTGCCTTTCAGCTGTCTTCGCTATGCCCTCCCAGCCCTAAGTGACCCCTAAGACGCTTCTGTGCCCGTGCATTGGCTCGCCCTGGGGACCGTCTGTAAGTGGGCCCTGTGGCTCTTGTCCTGTGCCTTCTTGCACTTTCAGTCTTCACGGTCCGGTCCGTGTGTGGCTGCAAGTAACCGAGCTTCAGTCCTTTTTTTTTTTTTCTTTTTTAAAGAGTTGGTTTCTTTTTTAAGATTGCACCTAGGCACGCCTGTAATCCCAGCACTTGGGAGGCTGAGGCAGGAGGATAGTCGGGAGTTCGAGACCACCCTGAGCTACAAAGGGAGCTCAAGGCCAGCCTGAACTGCATAGCGAGACCCTGCCTCAAAAAGACAAAAAAGGGGCTGGGGATTTAGCTCAGCGGCAAAGCGCCTGCCTGGCAAGCGCAAGGTCGTGAGTTCGGTTCCCGGTACCAGAGAAAAACCAAAAAAAAAAAAAAAAAAAAAAAAGAAAAAAAAAAAGCACCTACGGCCATCTTACTGAGCTACTTCCCCCCCCCCTTTTTTTTTCTTGGTACCAGGAATCAAACTCAGGACCTTGTGCTTGCTAGGCAGGTGCTTGTGCCGCTGAGCGATATCCCTGGCCCATCATCCTCTTTTTATTTCATTTTGGTTTTTTGGGGGGGTACTGGAAATCGAACTCAGGACCTTGTGCTTGCAAGGCAGGCGCTTATGCCACTGACCTGTATTCCCAGCCCCAATCCTTTTTCTATTTTACTCTTTACTATGCTAAGTTGCCTAGACTGGACTTGTAATTGAGATCCTCCTGCCTCGGCCTCTAGGAGTGCTGGGATTAAAGGCCTGCACCACCGTGACCGGCTGGGGCTGAAGACTGAACCCAGAGCCTGGAGCTACACATTCAGTCTACCACTGAGCTACACACTCCAGCCTCTGTGTACATAACTGTTTACAGAGTTTTCTGTTGTGCATTATTTAATACATATTATATAACCACATGTGAATTTTTCTGTAATTTGTGGGTTAATTTTGCTATGTGTTTTTGAAGGCATACCCTTCATAAAATCAAGAAATTTTCATTTTACTTGTAAATTACTAAGATCTTATCATTGAAAACGAGTATTACATTTTTTTTTTTCTTTTTTTTGAGACAAGGTCTTGCTGAACTGACTGTGTAACCCAGGCTGGCCTGGAACTCACAACAATCCTGTCTCAACCTCCGGAGTGCTGGGATAACAGGCATGTACCACCATACCCGGCTTCTCTTGTATTTATTTATTTGTTTATTTATTTATTTATTTATTTATTTATTGTCTTTTTGAGACAAGGTCTCACTAAGAAGTTCAGGCTGGCCTTGAGCTCACTTTGTAGCCCAGGCTGGTCTCCAACTCTCAACGATCCTCCTGCCTCAGCCTCCCAAATACTGGGATTATAGGTGTGCGCTACCATACCCGGCCTTTTTTTTCTTTTTTTAGACAGGTTTTAAATTGATCATTGCCCTGGCTGGGCTCGAATTTATGATCCTTTTGTTGTCTTTCTGCCTCAATCTTCCAAGGTGCTATTATAGATAGCTGAGGTTTTTTTGTTTTGTTTTGTTTTGTTTTGTTTGGCTTTTTGGGTCTTTTTTTGAGACAGGATCTTGCTATGCAGTTCAGGCTGCCCTTGAACTCACTTTGTAGTCCAGGCTGACCTCAAACTGCAGGTGAATTTGTTGAAGGTTAGGCTCACCCACATACTTCCTCAAGGGATGAACAGCAGTGATGGATACTTTAAATAGGTATCAGTCACTTTGCATGGAGGACCAAACTGCCCCAAGCCCACCCTTTCCAGGAAAAGTCTTTGTTGGTCCCAAGTACACTTGCTTTTTGTTTGTTTGTTTGTTTGTTTGTTTCTGGTACTGGGAATCGAACTCACGACCTCGCACTTGCCAGGTAGGCGCTGTGCCCCTGAGCTAAATCCCCAGCCCCCAACTTGCTATGTTATGTGGTTCCCCATTTGGGCTAGGGTTAATCAATATTACTTAAATGACTATATTCATAATTTTTGTTTGTTTGTTTGTTTCCGGTACTGGGAATTGAACTCACAACCTTGTGCTTGCCAGGCAGGCGCTGTGCCGCTGAGCTGAATCCCCAGCCCCTTATAATCATAATCTTATTGGCTAAAAAAAAAATCATCATCATCTTATTGGCTGACCATAGTTCTGCTGTTGTTTTTTTTGAGACGGGGTCTCACTGTACAGTTCAGGCTGGCCTTGAGCTCACTTTGGCCCAGGCTAGCCTCAAACTCTCAGTGAACCTCCTGCCTCAGTCTCCTAATGCTGGGATTATAGGAGTGCGCCACCACATGTGGCCTTCTAGTGTAGTAGAAAAGCCAATATCAATTCAAATAGAAGACTCTTTGTACCAAGGAGTTAGAAGGCAACTTTTATTACGCTATGGGGGAACGCAGAGGTTCAAATCACCAGCCTGGAGTCAGGTTTGAGTTCAATTTGCAAGTGGGAAGTACAAAGCTGATAGCAGGTTATTACATGATTGGTTACATAGAATACAAGAATTATGCCATATATTGTCAGACAGGTTTGTACAGGAACATTCTGGGAGGGAGAGGATCTGAGATGAGTAGGTAGAATTCAAAGTGTCCTTGACTGGGCCAGTCTTCCCCCAAACATGACAGCCTTGAAGCCCGTGAAGGAAGTTCGAATCACTGCATATTTTTTAAAACACAAGGGGCTGGGGATTTAGCTCAGTGGCACAGAGCCTGCCTGGCAAGCGCAAGGTCGTGAGTTCAATTCCTGGTACTGGGGGAAAAAAAAATACATAAAAAATAAAAAAATAAAACACAAGCCGGACACAGTCAGTTTGACCCACACATTGTTAAGGGCCTAGACATCTGGGCCTAGACATCTGGGCCTAGACAGTCAAGGTTAGCTATGTGTCAGGGAGCATGAGCATAGTCACAGGCTATGAATTGATTTCTAACTTTGTTATAATGTGCTTACAAGTCTGCTATTCTATAAGTGTGCCCTAACGCTAGTATTTCTCTTTTGTCTTTTTTTTTTTCTTGGTCTTTTTTTGAGACAGGGTCTTGCTATGCAGTTCAGGCTGGCCTTGAACTCACTTTGTAGCCTGGGCTTGTCTTGAACTCACAACGATCCTCCTGCCTCAGCCTTCTGAGTGCTAGGATTACAGATATGCAGCTACCATGCCCGGCTAAGGATTTCTTTAGTACATCCTTTTTTACTGTGTTTTGTTGTTTTGTTTTTTTGAGACAGGGTTTCAGTATGTAGCCCAGACTGGCCTGGAACTCATGAAAATCCTGCCTCAGCCTCCCAAATGCTGGGATTACAGGCGTGAGCCACCACACCTGGCAGTGTCTTCTCCTTTTGCTTTGTTCTTCATGCTAGAGGGTTGTTTGCTTTTATGTCTCTGACAGCTTTCAGCAGGGCATGGTGGTGCCTGCTTCTCAGGAGGTAGAAGCCAGAAGATGACTCGAGCCCAGCAGTGACAGTCTTGACACAGAGACCACCATAGGGACCAGGACAGGTGGAATCCTGAGCCCTTAGGCTCTAACTCATCAGAAATTGATCTGTGCTTCCTCCTAAAGCAGTCAGAGACTGAAAAGTGGTGTTTACTAAAAACTGCAGCTCTTCACTTGGGCCTGCAAATGCCCAATAGATAATGAAAAGTAGAACAAAGCTTGACCTTTACTTTGTGTCCTTTGTCACACTAACTCTTTCGGTCAAATCTCTCCAGCTCTGCGTAAAGATACACAATCATTTAGGGAGTGTCTGTCAAATAGCTGGCAAAGCCAGGTTGGTGAGCCCTGACTTTACCAGATGTCACCCTCCTTTAGGACTGAGGCCACCAAGGAAGAGGTGGAGGGGACATTCGCCTCACCTAGACGTCCCCAGCCTGGATCCCAGGAAAAGCAAAGCCCTACAGGACCGAAACCCTCAGGAACAGAGACAATCTTTTCACAGGGAAAACCACCGCCCCCGTTTGTCTCTGAGGGCTGCAGAGCTAGGAAACCAGAACTCAGAGAGGAATCAACCGACCCCAGCCCTTCCCCCATGCCTTCGCCCCTGTGCTAGGGCGCCCCCCAGCGGCTCAAAACGGAACTTCTCCCTATTTTACTTAGGCCTCTTTAAGAGCCAGCATGTTCTGTTGTCAGCTCCCAAGCTAGAGCCTCTTACCATTTTCTTTTCTTTTCTTTTCTTTTGGTCTTTTTGAGACAGGATCTCACTCTGCAGTTCAGGCTGGCCTTGAGCTCACTTTGTAGCCCAGGCTGGTCTCAAACTCGCAACGATCCTCCTGCCTCAGCCTCCCAAGTTCTGGGATTACAGGCGTGCGCCACGACGCCCGGTGCTATTTTCTTTTTCTAATTAAAGCCCCCTTTCTTGGGCCGAGGATATAGCTCAGCGGCACAAGCGCCTGCCTGGCAAGCGCAATGTCCTGAGTTTGATTCCCGATACCAAAAGAAAAAAAAGCCCCCTTTCTTGTGTATTATGCTTTAATTTCAGTTTCCACTGCTACTGAAAGCAAGACCCATGCTAGCCTGCAGCAAGTGTTTGAGGCCTAAGCAAGATAGTGTAACCCTTTATTTAAAAAGAAAAACCTGGATGTGCTAGTGCACACCAGTAATCCCAGAACTCAGGAGGCTGAGGCAAGAGGGTTGCCGAGAGTTCAAGGCCAACCTGAACTACATAGTGAGACCCTGTCTCAAAAAAACTAATCAGATTTACAAATAAATAAATAAAAAGAAAAGAGATGACTTCAATTGGATCCTGAAAGTTATAGACTTTTTTTTTTTTTTTTTTTTGACACAGGCTCTCCTTCTGTAGCCCAGGTTACCTTGAACACCTGGCAGTCCTCCTGTATCAGCCTCCCAAGTGCTGGGATTACAGGCACATGCCACCATACCTGGCAGACTCTTTAAAAGTACAATTTCAATTATGATTTCATGTCTCTTTTCTAACTATCTTTCATTTCTTCTATCCTGCCTCAGGCCCACAATCTTCCATGCCTAGAAAAGGCCCAGTGTCCCATCGGGGAAACTATTCCTGTTAAGTAACAGCAGGAGGCCTCTGCTGTGAACGTAGTCCTATGCTGGACCCAGCCAACCAGGCAAAGCTTCAAAATGGCACCACTCAGGCTAAAGCAGCAGTCAGCACCCTGCTCGCCTGCCATTCTCACAGACTCAGGAATAGAGAGAACAGGCACATTCTCTATGAAGGCCAGCTTCTGTTGGCTTAATGGAGTTGCCTGTGTCCTGATCCTTTTCCAAAAACAGGTAGCCTGATGTTAACCAGTAGTTATTTTTCTTCTTCTCTTTTTTTAAATTATTTTTCTATCTAAAAAAGCAACCGCTCTGCTTAGCCTGGCAGACCTGTCCTCCAGTGTATGCATTGAAATGACTCCACAATCAAAAAGAAGCCAGCTTTCTATAAATTGTTGTAAATTTGACCTTTGAGAGTCCCAAGTGAAAGGAGATGCAGGGGTGGATTGCTTTAGCCTATAGTCTCCCCGGTAAGGAAGCCATAAAATGAACCAGGAGAACCAAGGATGACACAAATCAAGCCAGGGACAGAGGGAGGCTGAGGGAAGCATGGAGAATGCAGAGAGAACTAGAGAAGAGATCCTTGTGTGGAGTTTTTTTGTTTTTTTGGTGCTGGGAATCAAACTCAGGACCTTGTACTTGCCAAGCAGGTGCGTGTGCCACTGAGCTATATCCCCAGCCCTGTGTGAAGCTAGGAGCCCTGCAGGAGGCTCACTGAGCGGGAAGCCCTCCCACAAGCCTGCAATCCCAGCGCTCAGGAGGCTGAAGGAGGAGGATCTCAAATTTGAGGCCAGCCTGAACTACATAGTGAGACCCTGTCTCAAAAAACAAACAAACAAAAGCAAAGCTTGGACCTTGTTCCAAAAGAAAGATTCTGAAACTCTTCCCTGATGATTGATCCTGACTGAGTCATTGAAATTCAAGCCCAAAGTGACCTCAAAGTCCTCCTGTCTGCCAAGGCCAATGTTGCCCTGCCACCATGAGATTGATCTGGCAGGTGATTCCAGGCTCCTGTACAGGATGAGCAGTGAATCGCAAGTGAACACCCACTGGTAAAAAGCCCCCACAGCCCTGCACTGTGCACACATGCATAAGGCTTTTGGAATCTAAAGGTTGTGCGCCCAGCCTGGGTGCCCCACTGGGTCTGTAAGTGACACTGGCAGAGACGATTGACAGGGTGCTCACATGCCTGCCTGTCCCCGAATCTACTCTGATTTTAATTACATGTGCAAGATCAGGGGATCCAGCCATGTGCTCTCACCAAGAATGACCTTCTGGGTTTTTGTTCTGTGTTTCTGCATTTCTTTAGGTCCATGGGAGGAGGACGGGGCCCTGTGGTACTGTCCAAACTCAAAGCGCTAAGTGCACTAGCCTTGCAGGGCCAGGGCCTCCACCCAGAGCCAACGCCAGGCCACAGGCCACCGACCAGCAAGGAGTGGGCGCCTCTTCCTGAGCCCTGGCTCCTTTTGGAGAGAGAAGGCAGGGCCAGGCTCTCCAATGTCGTCCTCAGTCACCTGCAGCCCACTTCCTCGAAGGGGGCCACAAAACCCTTCTTGGTCCCACACAGATATAGAGGTGGCCACAAGGGTTAGGGACCTCAGGCCACCTGCAGTGGAATCTAGACGTGACTCAGCAGGAAAGAGCCATCTGGTGGAGCCGACACTGGGGCAAAGGCAAAGCCCAGGAAATACACAGGAAGTGCCCAGCAGGTGGCGTCCCGGCCTCTCCGTGAGGCTGCTGGGGACACCGTCCTGGGCCCGTGGACAGCGCCTGGAGAAACCTCACTGGCGCTGGAGGGCCCTGTCCTCTCCCCTCTGGCCTTGCTCGGCTGACAGGAGGAGGGGGACAGAGTTGGGAGGAGGAGGGCCAAGGAGCAGGAGAAAGGCAAACCCACGTGTTTGCTTCCCGCTTCCTCTTGGGAATTAACCTTCCTGTGCAAAATATTTTTCTGAAAACCAGATCTTCCTCCTACCTCACTTGTTTTTCGCTCCTGTTGAATTTACGTATCATCATCATCAAAACATTTTAAGGTGAATTTAAGTGTCATGGAAAATTCCCAGGAACTGGGATGGTGGCTGTTTCCTTGGGAAAGGAGGAGAGAGATCATCATGGCCTGGATTTGCTCCGGGAAAACCCTTCAGCACTGTTGAGAATGGCAGGGTGGTTGGAGTTACCTAAAAAATAAAACTAAACTGTGTGCAGTGGCACACACCTGTGGTTCCAGCACTTTGGGTGGCTGAGGGAAGAACACTACAAGTTCTAGTGCAGCCTGGACAATTTAGCAACTTAGTGGGACTCTATCTCAATATAGATAAATAAAATATTTAAAAAGGTTTTGCCGGAGCTGGGTGTGGTGGCGCATGCCTGTAATCCCAGCACTTGGGAGGCTGAGGCAGGGGGATCATTGCGAGTTCGAGACCAGCTTGGGGTACAAAGTGAGCTCAAGACCAGCCTGAACTGCATAGTGAGACCCTGTCTCAAAAAAAAAAAAAAAAGACAGAAAACATTGAGCGAGCTGGGCGTGGTGGCACATGCTTGTAATCCTAGCACTCAGGAGGCTGAAGCAGGAGGATCACTGCAAGTTCAAGACCAGCCTGAACTACAAAGTGAACTCAAGACCAGCCTGAATAGCATAGTGAGACCCTGTCTCAAAAAGACCAAAAAAAAAAAAAAAAGAAAGAAAGAAAACATTGAGCAAGCTCTGTACTTTTGTGTAGCACTATGAATTGTCACATCCCCCATGCTGCTACCTTACCACTCTTCTCTGAGTCCAGGACACTTCCTGGAAAGAGGAAGGCTGGTGGCCACTAACACCTACTTTTGTGAGGTGGACTGAGTTGAAGGGATGTTTTATTTTGCTTTGAGTCTTTCTGCTTTTCTGTGTGAATTGGGGTTTTTGTTTGAAGTGGAGTCTTGTTGTTTTGCCCAGGCTGATCTTGAACTCCTGGGCTCAAGCACTAGGTCAGCCTCCTGAGTAGCTGAGACTATAGGTGTGTGCCATGTGCCCAGCCTGGGCTGGATTTTTTGGGGGGTGGCTGGGGGGTGGATAGCACCCAGGTCCGGGGCCTTATGGATGCTGGGCCCAGAGGGTACCACTGAGTCCACCCAGCCCTTGCTCTGGGTTTTCTTTTTTGTTTTGTTTTGTTTTTCTTCCAGTACCAGGAATCAAACTCATGACCTTGCGTTTGCCAGTCAGGCACTTTGCCACTGAGCTAAATTCCCAGCCCCTGGGTTTTCTTACTCAGTTTTTTGCTCTCCAGGTAGTGCTAAGTAGCATCTCCAGCCCATTTTATTTTACTATTATTTTATTTTTGTGGTACTAGGGATTGAACCCAGAGTCTCTACCCTGAGCTACTACCCTGCCCACCCCCTTTTTAAAACATGGTCTTGCTATGTAGTTCAGGCTGGCATGAACTCATGGTTTTCCTCCTGCCTCAGCCTCTCGAGTGCACATGGTGATGGTTTCATTTTTCATTTGTTTTTTGTTTTGAGACAGGGTCTCATTGTGTAGTTCAGGCTGGGCTTGAACTCAGTTTGTAGCACAGGCTGGTCTCCAACTCATAGAAATCTTCCTGCATCAGTCTTCCCAGTGCTGGGATTATAGGAGGACTGCTGCAAGTTCAAGACCAGCCTGGGCTACAAAGTGAGCTCAAGGCCAGCCTGAACTGCATAGTGAAACATTGTCTCAAAAACACAAAAAACTGGGGCTGGGGATTTAGCTCAGCGGCACAGCACCTGCCTGGCAAGCACAAGGTTATGAGTTCAATTCCTGGTACTGGAAAAAAAACAACCCCCACAACTAAAAAAAAAATAAACGAAGATTTCAAAACATATGTAACAGCGGCTGGGGATTTAGCTCAGTGGCACAGCGTGAAGTCATGAGTTCGATTGCTGGTACCGGAAACCCCCTCCCCCCAAAAAAGTAACAATTTTTTTTTTTTTTTTTTTTTTTTTCTCTTGAGACAGGGTCTCCCTATGCAGTTCAGGCTGACCTTGAGCTCACTATATATCACCTGCTTTTCTATGAGTGTTCTAGTCTTTTGAGTTCTGACCAGAATCCCCCATCAAGCTCAGCATACAACATTCTAGGGCTGTATCTCCATCCAGCACCTCCAAGTTTTTCCAAACTCCTCAAACCAGTTCCAAAGACTTCTGAACCACAAAGTCTGGCACTCTGCAGCAGCAATAAGCCCCCTTTTCTGATACTAAAATATGTCTCAGTTACTTTTTCACTGCTCAGACACAGTGCTCAACACTCAGAACTCCAAGAGGAAAGGTGTATTTTGGCTCACAGTTTGTATTGGTTTCAGCATATAACCAACTGGTTCCAACGCAGAGCAGCATGGCAGAGGGAACTGGCAGAAAAGAAGCTGCTGGAGGCAGGGCAGTAGGAAGCCTGGAGGGATCAAAGAGGAGGAGGTGATAGGTCCTTCCAGGCCACGCCCCCAGTGACCCAGCCCCTCCCACCAAGCGTCACCTCCCAACATCACATTTAGTTACAAACTCATCAGTGGACGAATCTACTGCTGAGTATCACCCCTTATGATCCAGTCACCTCCAAAGAGCCCCACCTATGAGCTCATGAGGCTTTGTGTGGACATCTAGCTATAAACCACAACACCCAATATCTCTTTATTGTTAAAAAGTTGAGTAACTGAACAGTGTCTGTTATACACAGATTCAGAGCAAAGCTGTACTGTAAAGATCATCAACATATTGGATAGGGCAGCCAGAATTTGGGGAAAGAGACAGGAGGTGTTTGGCTATGTTTGTCTAAAAAGTTATTGTTTGTGGCAGAATCCCTGAGGAAGGACAGTTTAAAGGGTTTGTTGGGAGCTTTCAGTGGTCAGATCAGTCCAAGTAAAGGTAAAAAGATTTTGGGAATTGGGGTCAAGATGGATAGTAAAAAAAGTATCTTTGAGTTTGGCTTGGTTACTTTTCTCTAGTTGCTGAGACAAAATACCTGATGCCCAAATTTAAGGAAGGAAAAGTTTATTTAGCTTACAGTTTACGGAGGTTTCAGTCCATAGTTGGCTGGCTCCAAGGCAGAGCTGCACATGGCAGAGGGGCAACAGTTCATGGTGGCGGAAGACAGCAGAGCAACAAAGGCAAAAAAGGGAGGAGCAGCGGCAAGCAGCCAAGCAGTCTCTTTTCCTCCCTTCCATTATATGCAAACTACCCGCCCCGGCTGCAGCCCTCACACCCAGGAATTAATCACAAACTGTAGAAGCTGGCCCTATGGCTGGCTGCATGAGGCTTTTGCGGGGATCCAGACACAAACCGTAACAGAGTTCAAGAGCTGTAAAATGAGATCTCCGGCAGTGCTGAGAAAGGATGTTGTGTTGGTTAGGCACTAGGGGGACTGATAGTGCATAGGTCCTGGTCTAGATGATAGGTTCCTTTTTTGGGGAAGGAGGTACAGTCTCTGAGGGTGACAAGTGACCACAGGGTATGTGTGACTTGTTGGGGTAGAATGTGAGGTAAAGTTTGTGTAATCTGTGTAGGGAGGTGGGTGGGTAAGGGGGAAAAGAGTACCTAAGGTCAGGGAGCTCTGAATGGTAATGGTAGAATGTGATTTTGGACGTGTATCTTGTCCCACTCATGGAGTAGGACAAGTGAGGAATGCTAAAAAAAATGTATGAGAATTGTGGGGTTTTTTTGGTCTTTTTGAAACAGGGTCTCTCTATACATTTCAGGCTTGCCTTGAGCTCACTTTGTAGCCCAAGCTGGTCTTGAATTTGCAATGATCCTCCTGCCTCAGCCACCTGAGTGCTGGGATTACAGGTGTGCGCCACCACGCCCCGCTCTTGAGACCTTTTTTTTTTTTTTTTTTTTTGTGTAGGAATTGAACTCATGACCTCAGGCTTGCCAGGCAAGTGCTTATGCCACTGAGCTATATCCCCGGCTGCCTTCAGCATTCTTGTCCTCAGCCTATATTTTGTCTCCTGGCCTGGATTAGAACTCAGGACCCTTGGACATGACATCTCCCTGAGCCATCATCCTTAGCTTCAAGGTAGCATTGGCAATGATACTTTACAGGATTGACACTTAGTAGGTACTCTAA
>NW_004955506.1:1382564-1418738 GCF_000276665.1 Chinchilla lanigera
TTTTTTTTTTTTTTGTGAGACAAGGTCCCACTATGTCCGATGGTGATCCTCTTGCTTTGGCCTCCTGAGTGCTAGGATCACAGGCATGCACCACCAAGTCTGGCTATAGACCTTTTTAAAATCTTTTATCATTTTAGGCTGGACACGGTGGTGCATGCCTGTAATCCCAGTACTTGGGAGGCTGTATTAGGAAGATCACTGAGAGTTCAAGGCCAGTTTGGGCTACAAAGTGAATTCAAGGGCAGCCTGAACTGCATAGTGAAACTTTGTCTCAAAAAGACAAAAAAAACCCCAACTTTATGAATTCAAGGGCGTCCTGAACTGCACAGTGAAACTTTATCTCAAAAAGACAAAAAAACCCCAACTTTATTTTATTTTATTTGGTTTTGGTTTTTTTCTGGTACTGGGAATCAAACTCATGACCTCGCGCTTGCCAGGCAGGTGCTGTGCCGCTGAGCTAAATCCCCAGTGCCTCAACTTTATCTTTTTGGGTTTTTTTTTTTGTCCTTTTTTGAGACAAGGTCTCGCTATGCAGTTCAGGCTGGCTTTGAGCTCACTTTGCAACCCAGGCTGATCTCAAACCTGCAACAATCCTCCCAAGTGCTGGGATTATAGGTATGTACCACCATGCCCAGTATGAACTTTATCTTTTTGGAAGGGCATTAACATATTGTTTTGTTTCAGCTTTTTTCTGTCTGACTTGACTTGGGCTTGGAGTTTGGAGTTTGGTCTGCTGTTTTGTGTGTGTGTGTGTGTGTGTGTGTGTGTGTGTTTTGGAGTGTATGCCATGGCCACTGTGATCTTACAGATCTTTAAAATTTTTTTTTTTATTTTTAAATTGCATTGTTTAAGCAGGAGGATTGCTACGAGTTTGAGGCCAGCCTGGGTTACAAAGTAAGTTCAAGGCCAGCCTGAACTGCATAGCAAAACCCTGTCTCAAAACAACAACAACAACAAAAAAAAACTGCATTGCTTACTGACAAACAATAGTATTTTCTCTAATCTCACAGGCTGGGGACACAGGAGTGGGGGCCACTGGAGAAGCCACTGATGATATAGGAAACTGAAGTGAGCTGGTTTAGGCAGCTGCTTTCTGAGCGTGCAGGCAGTCCTGCCGGACAGTTCCTGAAGTTCAAGATTGTATAATAATATAATAATAATATAATTATATAATAAGTTCCTGTATAATAATCATTATACAGAGATCAACAGCAGATAAACAGCTGGGTGTGATGGAAATCACTTGTAATCTCAGCACTCTGGTGGCTGAGGCAGGAAGAATTCGAGGCCAGCCTGGGATACATAGTGAGTTTAAGACCAGCCTGAAATACATAGCCAGACCCTGTCTGTGTTCTGGACTCGCAACCAGAAACGAACCAAATGGTACCAGCCGACAAACACCGAGACGCATGGACCGCCAGTTGGAATTTAGGACGAGCCTTTATTCCTGGCCAGGGACTGACTGAGAGCCTCCACGCAGGGAAGGATCAGACCAGTGCCCATCCAGGGATGAGAGTAGCTTTTATACCCTAAAACTGCATCCTGTTTGGCAAACACATGTCACATCTGTAACGAAGAGGGGACTTTTTTTTTTTTATTGCCGGGCAGTACATTCCAAGAATCCGGGAGGGGTAGAGCATTTATGGAAAGAACAATACATTTTGGGAGTCCAGGAAGGGCAGGGCGTTTACAACCAGTTTACAACCATACATTCCAGAAATGGTAAACATGAAGAACTAACCTCAGGGCAGGGGTGGGAACTGGGAATTAAACTAGAACCTTTGATGTCTGTGGTGGGGCTTTTACATTCTGTCTCAAAAAAATAAACCAAACCAAACCAAACCAAACCAAAAAAATGCTACAGAGTTACACCAGTGAGTATAAAGTTGGAAAGGGTGTCAGAGTATAGGGAGAGAGCCCCATAATGGCGTTATCTCTTGAGGGAGAGACGTAGGAGGAACTGGGGCCTGTGAAGCCGCTCTGAGCAGAACTTAAATTGACCAATTGGCTTTCCACGTTTACTTGTGAGTCACTGGTCCCTACTGAGCCCTGTAATGGTGGGTGAAGCCAGGAGGCCTCAAAGGACAAGACAAGGTCACAGCTGAGGACTTTAGGCTCCAACCCCAATTAACTAAAAGGAGACTGTAGCTGCAGGCATCTCACTCCTGCAGTGAAGGCCTTCCTGGAGATAACAGTTCTCCTAAATTAACATAAAGTATTATTTAGAGAAGTCCTAGGGGCTGGAAATTTAGCTCAGCGGCACAGCGCCTGCCTGGCAAGCGCAAGGTCGTGAGTTTGATTCCCCGTACCGGAGAAAAACCAAAAAAAAAAAAAAAAAAAAAAAAAGAAAAACAACAAGAGAGAAGTCATCAAAGGGATTCCCATGCTCAGATTTTTAATTTTTTATTTTTTTGGTACAGGGAATCAAACTCATGACCTCAGGTTTACCAGGCAAGTGCTTATGCCACTGAGCTATATCCCAGGCCCTCTGCCCAGATTTCTATTTCTTTTTTTACCGGGAATTGAACTCAGGACCTTGCACTTGCCAGGCAGGTGCTTATGCTACTGAGCTATATCCCCGGGGCTGCCTAGATTTCTGCATTTTCTTTCGTATTCCCCTCTTTTGTTTAAAAACCTAATAAATATGGGCCACCTGGAGAAGTTCTTAGTCTAAAACCTCATAAGGTCCATTTCTTTTTTCTTTCTTTCTTTTTTTTTTTGGTCTTTTTGAGACAGGGTCTCGCTGTGCAGTTCAGGCTGGCCCTGAGCCCACTTTGTAGCCCAGGCTGGTCTCGAACTTGCAATGATCCTCCTGCCTCAGCCTCTTGAGTGCTGGGATTACAGGTGTGAGCCACCACACCCGGTTTACAGAGGGTTTTTAAGGTGATGGAACAGGGGTGAGTCTTTGGGGACCAGAGGGCTGAACTGGCATGCCCATGGTGCAGTGGGTGAGGAAGAGGATGTGGACAGAAGAGGAACAACAGAGACAGCGTCCTGTGTCTCATCCCCTGTCTGTTAGTATCCTCACCGTGTCAGTGGCTACCAATAGGACACAGGCATCCCGCATATCCTATGAGGCCAGGCCAATGGCCAGTTCCCCATGCTGGGAAGAACCCACACCTAGCACCAGGATTTCCAGACAATGTGGAGCAAGAGCCTTGAGAGGAGACGGGAGACTTCTGACTCAGCACAGCTGTGTGTGGTGCAGAAGGAGGTCGAGTGAGTGCAATCTTGGGATGAGTCAGCTCCCAAAGGCCTCTCAGGCTTTGACACCAGCTTTTTTTTTGGAATCGGGAATCGAACTCAGGACCTTGTGCTTGCCAGGCAGGTGCTTATGCCACTAAGCTATATGCCCGGCCCTAGGCTCTGATACCAGAGGGCAGGTAGATTTAAGATCTGGAGACCAGTTGAAGCAGAAGGATTTATTAGCAGAGTAAGTACAACAGTTTGTGGAGCAGGGGAGCTGAGAGGCAGGGGAGTGGTTTTTAAGCCTAGGGCAGGAGACAGAGCCTGAGCCTGGACTGGAATGAGGAAGTCTGCTAGCTTTAAACATAGACTAGAGGTGAAGCTGCTGGGAGAGGGGCTTTAATCCAACAAGTGCTACTATGCCGGGTTTCATAGCGTTTTTTTTGTTGTTGTTTTTGTCTGTGTAACCTGGCTGGCCTTGAGCTCATAAAGATCCTTCTGCCTCAGCCTCCTGAGAGCTGGCATTGTAAACCTGTGCTCCCACTGCAGTGGCAAGCAGAAACACCAGAACGACACCCAGGATTTGGAGGCAGATTTATTTAATTAATGTCTTTTTGAGACAGGGTCTTGCTATGCAGTTCAGGCTGGGCTTGAGCTCACTTTATAGCCCAGGCTGGTCTTGAACTTGCAAGGATCCTCCTGCCTCAGCTTCCTGAGTGCTGGGATTACAGGCACACACCATCATGCTTGGCTTGGGGCAGATTTACTTATGTTGATGGGCACTGATTGACATCATTCCCAGAATAGCAGGTCCCGATAGCTGGTGGTTTGGGGCTTATATGGGATAAGGCAGTAGGAAGTATAGGGGCAGAATGGCCTGTCAATTGGGGATTGGTTTATACAATGTGCGTCACAGTGACCAGCCATTTCTAAGACACAGGTGCAACTGGAACTGGAACAGAAACTATTACTTGAGCAACTAAGAAACTGCTGTGCAAAAAAAAAAAAAAAAAAAAAAGAAAAACTAAAGTATACTGGCTGGGGGGCCACTTTGTGTTATACCACAATGGGGAAAACATCCCTATTTCTCAAGCAGTTGTATTTTTTTTTTTCTTTGTCTTTTTGAGACAGGGTCTCGCTATGCAGTTCAGGCCGGCCTTGAGCTCACTTTGTAGCCCAGGCTGGTCTCGAACTCGAAACGATCCTCCTGCCTCAGCCTCCCGAGTGCTGGGATTACAGGCGTGCGCCACCACGCCCAGCCAAGCAGTTGTATTTTACCATAGAGGAGCATACAGCATATTCTGACTCAAAGCATGAAGTCATCACGATGAGTAATGCTATTTTTGTATAGTGCAATCAGTAATGGACTAGAAAATGTAGCCTCCTCCTTGGCTCCTTGCATGGTTTCTGTGCCCACTGAGCCCAGGAGCCTCTGGATTCTGTCCCAACAACAAAGAGCTGCAGGTAGTCCTTGGAGAGGTGCAGAGGCCTGGGGCCATTTTAATTCTGACAAAGTGAAGCCAGGTGAAGTGGCCCATGCCTGTAATCCCTGTACTTGGGAGGCTGAGACAGAAGGATGGCTCTAAGTTTGAGACCAGTTTGGGTTACATAGTGAGTTCAAGGCCAGCCTGTTTTTATTTTTTGTTTTTCTTCTGGTACCAAAAATTGAACTCACGACCTTGCGCTTGCCAGGCAGGCGCTTTGCCACTGAGCTAAATCCCCAGCCCCTTCAAGGCCAGTCTGAACTGCACAGTAAAACCCTACTCAAAAAGCCAAAAAAATCAAAGAATCCTTTGCCAAATCTGAGGATTTACTGTTGTTTTCCTGTAAGACTTCAGAGGTGCGTACCCTCATACAAAATGGTCTCGGTAAATACAGAGGTCTAAAAGAAAACTCTGACCCGCAATCTGCATGGATCAGTCCAGGACAGATCACACCCGGGGGCAGTCAGCCCCCAAACGGACCATACACACTGGGTGAGTAACTGCCAGCTTTCCTTTCTGTCTCCAACCCAACCACTGAAAGCCATGGGAAGCCCGGCCCCCACCAACCTCGACTCCCTTGGGTGATGGTTCGTCTGAGCCTCCCTCCTCTACCCTGACACCTTCCATTTCACTGCCCACCCTGGAACCCCTTCAGAATGCAAAAGGCAGTGGCCATGGTGCCCTTGCAGTGGTAGTCCTGAATTGACAGTGGTGGGTCTCATGTTTTTGCCTGTCCACACCAGGGTCAGTACTGGCCCCTGTGTGCAGCCTGGTGGTCATCCTGGGCTGTGAGGTAAGGGTCCAGCCTCAACCTTGTTCCTGGGGATGGCCAGCTGTCCTGGCATCATTTGAAGACTATTCTTTCTTCACCGGGTTTCCTTGGCAGTCATGCTGAAATTTCCTGACAGAAAATGATTACTCTGTGAATTTTTTTTTTTTTTTTGGTCTTTTTGAGACAGGGTTTCCCTATGCAGTTTAGGCTGAACTTGAGCTCACTTTGTAGCCCAGGCTGGCCTCAAACTCCCAACGATCCTCCTGCCTCAGCCTCCCAAGTGCTGAGATTACAGGCATGCACCACCACGCCCGGCTTACTCTGTGAATTTTCAAGAGTTGTAAACTTATTAAGACCTGAGGGTGACAAAAGAAAATGCTGGCCGAGCTGGGAGCCGTGCCAGGGCCCAGCCACCACCCCCTGGGGTGATTGCCCTCTGACCGGCCAGCCCTACCTCCTCCTCGGCCACTCAGTGAGGCTGGAAGGGGAACCTGGCTCGAGGTCTCCCCTGTGGCCCGGAAGCCTGGGGTTCCTCCCGACCCACCCTGGGCCAAGCCACCTTACAAAACTGGACTGGGTGCTCTCTGCCTCCAGGGTTTGGGGACCTGAGGAAGGGAGGTGGGTGGAGAAAGTGCCCTGGCATGTGTGATTCCTCCTGTGCTCCCTACAGGAGCTGTTTCTGGAATGCAGAGCCCACGCTGCTTTTGGAATGAGGCTGTGGTGGCGGGAAGCAGCTCTCCCGCAAGCTCATAGCCCGAGTTGGGCTTCTGACCTGTTCACCCTCCATCCATCCCAGCCCTGGCTGTCTTGCCAACTCCTGCTGCCTGCCCACCCCTGCAAGTTCATGAGACCCTGTGGCCATCCTGAACCAGGGCAGCTTGGGTTAGTTGCCAAGTGGACCTGGGCTGGATTGACCGGAAATGCAGGGGTGGAGGGGCAGCCCTTGCTGGACTTGGATCATAAGACCAACTCTTACACAGTTGAGCACCAAGTGGGTACTTGATGAGGTGAGAGATAACACCATAATATTTCTTACCTGTAAATAATAACTACTGCAGTTATAATTTTGGCTTAAGGTATATATATGTATATATTTCTTAATTTTTTGGTGGTGCTGGGGATGGAACCCGGGCCTTAGCCATGCTGGGCAAGTGCTCTACACCGAACCACACCCCTGAAGTGTGTGGAGCCTGGGATTGAACCTAGGGCTTCAGGACTGAGCTACCCACCCCCAAGGCCTTGAGAGGGGCTCTTGCTAAGTTGTCTAGGCTAGGCTTGAATTCTCCACCCTGCTGCTTCAGTCTCCCAGACTGCTGGGTTACAGGCATGCAGCACTTCAACCAGTGCATAAAGTATTCATATATAAGTAACAGAAGGTTGAGATTTGCTTCCAAACTCCCAGGGTGGGGTGAGAAGTACTCTATGGTTCCAGGGTCTCCCGGGCCAGGCAACGCTGGGTAGATGTTGGCCAGCTGCACCACAGCTCCACAGCTGGCAACTGATTCAAATGCACCTCCTGCAGCTGGGTGAGGGGGTCCAGAGACCAGCCTGCCCCGGGGACACACAGAGCTTGCCGGGAGGGGTTGCACGATGGACCTAGTCCTCTCTATACCTTGCCCCGACTCCTTCTCTGCCCTCTGCACTGAGGAAGCCACCTGCCATTCCTTTGTCCACAGGCTGTATAAGGTATGACCACAGCTCCTTCCCTAGTCCTCTCTGGGGGTGTGGGGGTCCCCACTGTCTGTGCACCACGAGGCAACCAGTGGTATGGAGGAACAGACTTGGAGCAGGTCACCTGGGTCACTGCTTTATTGGACCCATGCAGAGCTGCAGGCCAACACCTGTGGGGCTGATGCAGAGCACAGTGCCCAAGTCCACATGGTAGCCAAGCCTGTTTAGGGGAAAGAGGCTGTTTTGGTGGCAGTTTTTGGCTGCTCGGGGCTCTTGTGGGGTGACCACCGGCCGTGCTGGAAGGAGAATTCTGGAGGACACACCACAGCCCACTGCTACTTGTGGCCCTATTTCCCTAGGGAGCCTTGCAGAGGATGCTGTGGGCATCTGAGGGCCTTGGGCACCAGCTGAGTGGACAGCAACAAGCTGTGGGCACTGAGGTTTTGTCCGGCACAGCAAATCATTAAAGCATCTGGGGCTGTACCTGCAGACGGGTGTGTGGGGACGCTAAGTCCTGGCACTGGCTGGTGATCTGTTATCACCAGGAACAGGCTGGGGAAGGGGCTACCAGTGAGGGTGCTAAAGCTGTGGTCCCTCTCGTGAGAGTAAAGTGCGCATGCTCACGAGTGTGGCAAGTGGGCAGCTGTAGGGTCCACACCCCACCCTGCTGTCCAGGCCCTCCCCTCAGGGCAGGCTGCAGGAAGATGGTGCTTCTGTCTGCAGCAAACCTTGGCCAGAGCACAACACAGGTCATCTGGCCACTCCCTTCTTCACAGTGAATACAGGGCAGAGGGAATGGAGGTGGGGAGGGTGGGGAGCCACCCTGAGGGCCGCTCTTGCCCTCTTCCTGAGTGAACGGGCAGTGGGGAGGGGCAAGGCCGGGCAGACGCCCAGCAGGAAGCACAGGAGTGGGCAGGAGCTGGGGAAGGGCCCAGGCCAGGAAGGAGGGGAGGCTGCACCCTCCCACCGATCTTGAGCCTGGTACTGGTGGCCTCAGGTGGGCACCCTGATGCCAAAGTGTTTCCGCAGCTGCTCCAGGAACACAAAGGTGAGCACGGTATGTGGGATCAGACGAATGCCAGCAGGAAAGAGGCCCTGGGGAAAGAACCAGAGAGGGAGATGTGAAGGGCCGAGGAGGGCACAGTCTGCCACCCCTGACCCCAGCCGCTGGCTGCCCGACCATACCTTGTAAAAGGCCAGTGGTCCCAGCTTAGCTGTCTCCACAGCACAGTGAAAAACCCCCTGAAGGAGACAAAATGAAGAGATGCAGGAAACGGCTTCTCACTCAGGGGGACAGGTAGACCCCCCTCCTCTGGTACCGACTGGGTACGGTGGCCCTGAGGGGCCCTGGGGGCGCTGGGTGTGAGCAGGAACCCTGAGGACATTAACAGGGGACCCCAGAGCTGAGGGCTAGCCCACCAGTAGATAGCCAACTAGGCCCTTGATGGTGCACCCACAGGGCCGGGAGGCTGAGAACATAACTGTGACAGCCAGTGATAAGGGAGGGTCAGGGAGAAGAGTAAGGAATGGTCAGTCGCAGGCACTGGGGGCACATGCGTGGTAACTGGGGGGAGCCCAAGGCCACGTAGTGCAGGGGCTGCATTCCTCTGTCCAGGTGATTTTCACTGAGCACCTCTGTCAATATGCAAGGGAAATCAGGTTTGTTTATTTAATTTTTTTTTTTTTTTTCCCCCGGTACCGGGAATCGAACTCACGACCTTGAGCTTGCCAAGCAGGCACTGTGCCGCTGAGCTAAATCCCCAGCCTCTATATTTGTTTTTTTGACACAGGCCCTCATTATGTAGTTCAGGCTGGCTTTGAACTCACTATGTAGTCCAAGCTAGCCTCCAACTCATGTTGATCTTCCTGCTTCAGCCTTCCAAGTTCTAGGATTACAGCCATGTGCTACCATACCAGGCAGGAAATGGGGCTTAAAGCAAGGGATGGGCCTGGGAAAGGCACAACCCTCCCCAGCCAAGAGCTCTCCAGAGGAACACAACTGGAAGGGAAGAGTGTAATGGGGGACAGCTCAACGCTTGTGTCTCCACAGATCCATGGGGACTGCCCTTGTCCCCAGGATAACCACGCAAGGGCTCCAGGTGAGGACTCGACAGCTTACCTGGTATTCGCCCTTGGAGTTCATCAAGCGGGTCTTCATCACATCCAGGGGCTGGCACAGGAACGTGGCACAGCCGCCCTGAGGAGGGGCCTTGTCACAGAGCACTGCAGCCCCTTCCCAGCACCCCCACCCCAGCAGGCCAGCCCAAACAGCCAGGGCTCACAGCCCCACCCCTACTCCTCAGAGGTGTCCTGAGTGCGCAGGCCTGGGCCTTGGGGAGAAGGGATACCAGGAAGTGGTATAGCCTGAGTGGACACAGTGTCCTCTGTGGCCCCCAAGGGGTGTTACCAGACTTCTGCCAGCCTCCTACTTCCTCATACCCGCACCTCACCCCAGGTGCCCTTGGCCCCCAAGGCCAAGCACTCACTGCAATGAAGCTGGCGACAAAGTGTGTGAAGATGTTGTCAGACAGGTACCCAGTGGTGAGGACCAGCTGCTTGGCCTGATCGTAACATGACAACTGCAGGTAGACAGGAATAGCTCAGGGAAGCAGGCAGAGGCTCACAATGATACCATCCAGCATCTGCCTTCTATCACTGCCATACCTGCATTTGGGCAAGTCCAGAGGCCCAGACAAGGGGCAGGACTTGGTCAAGGTCAGACCCATGCTGTGGCCTTGACCCACTTGTGCCTACCCAAGGGACAGCAGGTGGCTCCCACACGCACCTTACCCTTGGAGTTCTGCCCTGTGCAGAAGCCCTACCTGGCCCACAGTGACAAGGGCCCCGCGGCTGGATGCCATGGTTGCACCAGAGAATAACCTCCTCAGGCCCTCTGCAAGAAGAAAGGGGAAGTCGGACCCCCAGCCCAGCCCCTTTGCCGGGAAAGGAGGGCTCTCACACAAAGTGCCTATTCCTCTCACCTTCACGGGCCACGCGGTACAGGCCATCCAGGGCATGGGCATAGCTGCCAGAGACACAGAATGGGCCACGTGAGGCTCACCCTGTCCACCAGTCCCCAGGGCTCCACCCCCATCACAGGCCATGTGCTTCTGCAGAAGCAACACAGGGACAGTGGCCTCCAGGGCCCACAGACCCCTCCCTGGTCACACACTTGGGTTTGTGGCCCCCCCCAGGGGGCTGCCAGCTCAGGCTGGTCCTCTCTGCAGGCAAAACCTAGGCCACCCTATCCTCATAGAGCCCCAGGCTTGGCGAGGTGCTGCCCTCCAGGAAGGAAAGTCTGAGGGAGCCACAGGAAGAAACCAGAAACTGCCTGCCCCAGGGAGAAGGTGAGCTGGCTTAGGAATAGTCAACAAGAACACCACCATAGCAGGGTGTGGCTGCCGTCACTGCCCTGCTGGCACCCTGGCACTGGGCAGGGTGTTCCTCAGTCTTGGTGTGGGCATGTTGGCCTCATGTGTCCCACTCAGTCTCTGAGGCTCCCTCAACACACACTCAAACCCACATCAATACAGGCCCAGGACTGTCCCTAGGTTCCAACAGTTTCCAGTCCTCAACCTGTCCTGGGAGACTCCAGGGAGACACCCTAATGACCCTAGGGTAGCCACTCATAGCATTAGTTCCTGAAAATCACCAGCCTCCCCACCCCTATTCCTCCAGTGGCAACCTGGTCTGTTGGTGTCCTGGTCACATCAAAGTAGAGCCACTTGGGGGTCCCTCTTGCCCAACCCCCAGCCCAGCCTGCTGCTCACTTGCGCCGCTGATTCATAGGCAGCTTCATGTCATTCTGCATCCTGAAACAGAAGGGTGTCTGCTGGACACATGCTATTCACAGACCCGAGGGGAGTGGGGAGGCTCACCAAGTCGGCCTGTTTGAAGACAGACATGCTGCAGGCCCATCACCCCCTGCTCTGTCTGCAGCTGAGAAAGCCTCTGGCCTTGGGGGTTAGGGGTACACACAAACCTGACATTAACCAAGTCTGCAGGGGTCCCCACGAAGCCTCCAGTTAAACCTGTGGTGACAAAAGTGCCAGGCCCAAATGACTCCCGATGCCCAGCGCCTGACCCACCCTCCCTCCTGCCCAGAGCTTACCGCTGATGCCTCCTATCAGCACCTTGCTGTAGAAGGGGACAGGCCCAGGGCTGCCCTTGGTCAAGCGGTCCCGCACAGTCTCATAGATAGCGAACCGTGTCAGGGAATAGGTCATCTGGGGAGAAGGGACCTGACTCAGGGACTGGCATGCCCCACCCAGGCTCACAGTACCATCACTAATCAATCACCTGTGCAACAGGGGCACATGGAGGGGCTGCCCAAGGCCATGTGGCCAGCAAGCAGCTGAGCCAACTCCCAAACCCCAGGCTGCCTGGTTCCCTTTCTCCCACCTCTCCCAGCCTCAGTTTCTCCATCTGTAAGTGGAGGTTTAGAGCTGGCACTGTGGAAGCTGCCCCACACTTAGCCTGGGGTTCTCAGCTCTACAGGAAGGAAAAGGAAGAAGAAGCTTAACTCTTTGGGGCACCCACTGTAGGCTAGGGGCTGCCATCCCGAGCATGGGCTCTTGGAAGGCCCATTTTAAGGGAGGAAAAGGGAAGATCTCTGATGGAAGGGAGGTCCAGGGGAGAGGCCAGGGCTGGCGGCGCACCTGTCTGCACAGCGAGGCGCTCAGGCCATTGTAGAGAGCCAGGATACCGTCAGTGCGCACCACCCGCAGTGCCATGCCGGTCATGCGCAGCTTCACTTCCTGCTGTGTCTGCAGATGCACCTGTGGCACAGGGAAGGTTGCTTTTGTAGAGCTGGCCCCTGCCTCCCAGGCCCAGGTCAGCAGAGAGCAGTAGGTGCAGATGCTGCCTGGAGCCCCCATGTTTCTCTGCTGCGGCTTCCTCAGAACCCGCCGAATTGAGGTCCCACAACCACTATGGACTCAGGGCCACCTACAGATGGGGACACCGATATGGGGTGGTGGACAGGCTCCTCAGGGCCCCTGACTGGGGACTCTGTGTACAGCCTGGGATCTGTTCCCACTCTGGTTTTACAACAGTGATAATCCCTGCTCACTGCCCCACCCCCAACCTTCTTCCCTGGCAACCCATGGCTCTGTGCAGAAGAGGGGACAGGGAACAGCAGAGATCGCCGGCAGGCAGCCAGACTCAGGATCCCAGATCCAGCCCCCGCCCCCCCCGCAACAGTCCCAAGGAAGCTGTCCCCAGTTGAATGAGGTCCCCTACATGCAGTCCCCCTCAAGCTGCCCAGGGGAGACACGGCCTGTGACAGTAGAGATGGGCAGGGACAGAGAAGGCCATCTTCCCATTGTGTGAGCTGGGCAGGACAGAAATGTGGGGCCCCAGGCCAGAGTGGCCACATGGGCAGCAGCTCCTGTTCATGTGAGGAGTAACCATGAGGACTAAGTCAGGACATGAGGCCACTAGATCAAGGAGCTTCAAAACAAGTTTTTAATGGGTCATCTTCTGAGGCCCTGGTGAGTAGCCCTTACAGAAAATCCCTGGCCAGTCTTCGCTGAGGCTGGGCACTGCCACTGTCTACCCAACAGGGTGGACACCCTGGGTGGCCACCTTCCCTGACCGCTGCTCAAGCAGTGTTCCGCAAGACAATATGGGGGAGCAGTGACACCAAAAGGGGTCTCAGATTACAGGGTGTGGATACCCTGAGGGCCCGGCGGAGGCTCCAGGGTCCATGCTCAACTCAGAGACAACAGCTGGCAATGAGGCCAGAAGAGTTTATTAAAACAGCCTGGAGGGGACGGCTGCCCTTTCCCCAGATCCAGCCACACCATCCTGTTCACTGACTCCAGTTCTCTGGTGGCAGAGCCTCCTGGCTCCTCAGCTGCACCTGAGCAGGCCTCTCCCTGGAGAGGCAGGGTCCCGTCCCCCACCTGTACTTGGTGGCCAGTGTTTTTACTAATTAGAAAAGCCACCCCTTTAAAAACTAGAGATCCCAGGACAAAGGGTAGGTACCTCCCCAAAGCTGGCTCAACAGCTCAGGCCACATGTGCTAATCCTAGGCGGCTCTGGGTGGGGGTAAGGAAAGGGGTGTCTAGACCAGCGGAGCCCTGCCCACAGGCCACCCCATGCATGACCACAGGGCGCACCCCCCTAGCAGACTGGGTAAAGCCTAGGTCCTTTCTTCTTTGTTCTCTGTGGTGAGGCAGGGTCAGAAAACAATGTCCCTTGGCCCTTGGCTGGCCTTGGGAACAAGGAGAGCTCTGTTTTATTTTGTCCCATACATACTTTTCTCAAAGAAATGAAGTTTAAAATGCACCTATGCTTTCATGGGGCCATAGCATCTCACCAAGGCTGGGCTGCTGCCCACACCCCTCCTGACGTCCAGTTCCTGCTCCAGAGTTGGGGGGCGGGGTGTGTGTGTGTGGAGGCCAGGCCTTCATTTCCTCCCTGCTCCATAGCCTGTCCTGGGCATCCACCAGCATGCAGGAGGTCCCCAGGAACCAACAGCTGTGCAACCCCACAGACACGCCACCACTTATTAACCACGCAGAGAGGGCCGTGGACTATGGGAGGAGGGAGGAATGGCTCACAGGCCAAGTTCAGACAGTATTAGAGCGCAGAGCTGGGGCCGCATCTGCCAAGAGCCGGGAGCGGGACTGCCCACGCGGCTTGGCCGACACCTGCGGAGGTCACCTGCAGAACGAACCCGACTTCCCCCAACCCCGGGCCTCCCGGCGGGCGCCACAAGAGGCGCCGCAGGCGCAAGGCCCTCGCGACACAGCAGGACGACCTCGGTCCGGGCGGGCGTGGGCGTCACCGGCGCCTCCACCCCGCGGCCGCGGTAATCACCGGGTGCGCATCCGGGCGCGGCGCAGCAGCGTCCCGCCGGCGCCAGGCCCAGTCCTGGTCCTGGCCCGGCCTCACCTTGAGCAGGTCCAGTGGGTGCGTGCAGCAGGCGGCCCCGCAGGAGGCCAGCCCCCCGAAGTACCAGCGTGACACGCGCGCCTCGGCTGCCATGGCCCCAGGAACAGACGCTGACTCGCTTCACCCCCTGCCCGAAGTAGGCTCCGGCCCGACTAGACCCGACTGGACTCAGACCCCAGTCGCCGGCTGCACCACCGGGCTCCCGGTTCAAAGTGCCACCGTGCGCCCGCGCCCCGCACAACCAATGCGCCCGCGCGGCCAGGGGGCGGGCCGGCGAGTCCACGCCCCCGACGGAGGGGCCGAAGAGACCACGCCCCCGAAGCTCAGCGCCGCGGGACCACGCCCCCGAGGGAGACAGGCCCGGTGTCTTAAAACAGCGTGGTGGGTTAGGGAGCTGGCCCCTGGCCCCTACCCCCAGAGCCGACCGAAGAGCCACCTCCACCCCCCAGATCCTGGCCTAGGACGCTCCTCCGGAGGTCACTGTAGGTCACCCACTCCCAGAAAGTCAGGCCTTTGCCAGCACCCTAGTCCCAGCTGCAGCAGGAAATTGTAGGCGACGCTGGCTCAGGGGTCATGCGTGTTATGCCAGCGGGGAACACATGCTGCAGTAGTAGACCTCCATCCCCAGCCCCCTGTTGGGCCCAGCTGTGGAGCGACGAAGCCTTCGTGGCTAGTTTGCCGATTAAATAAAAGCTAGGGGCAAAAGGCAGCTGGTTAAGCCTAGTTGCAACACGCACACACCCTGCGATGCCTGGCCAGCTGCAGCTTAGCTCTGCAGGTAGTGGAGCAGCCACCCCGGGGAGGCCAGGGGGTGGGCTCAGGCCTCTAGGAAGCACTAGAGTATGCCCAGCCCCAGGGGAACCTGACTCCAACTCTGCTCTCACTTCCTAGCTAGCAGCAAGGAAGCCAGGTGTGCTCCTGGTCCTGGCTGCACCTGCTGGGCAGCGATCTTTGTCTTACAGTTCTGGCTTGGGGGAAGGGCAGGGGAAAACAACTGCTGAGCACCTAGTAGGCCCACCTTGCCTCTGAGTACTCAGCAACTCCAGCTGTATAGGAGGCAGAAGACTTGGACATTCACTGTGTGTTTGCCTAATAGCACTTGGAGAGATGCAACTCTTATCTTCCAGAGCCCCACGTGGCTCTGGTCCTGAGGTGTTAACCAGAGGCTGGGCTGTGGGGTTGGTGCCTGAGCCCAGAGCCCCTGGGCTGTGGTCTTGTCTGGTGTCTCGGTGGAGTCATCCATGCAGATAGCTTCACCTGGAGACTGAGGAAGGTGTGAGGTAGACAGAGCCAGACACAGGAGAGCACACAGCGGTGAGAGAAACATGCCGAAGGAATTCTGGTGAGATTAGACTTCAGAGACCCGAGCAGACAGACCCAAGAGCCAGGATGCAGAACTGGCCAGAAGAGGAAACGCGGTACCTTCATGAAAATGTCTGAGCTGGGAAGAGGCATGGCCTCCTCAGCAAGGTCCACCCAGGCTTCCCCCTGACCTAGTCAGGGTACTTGGCTGTGCCTGTGGCTGTTTGTGATGTATTTGGTGTAAAACCAAAAGGTCCACCAAATCCAAGATTACAATATCATGACCCTGGAGGTGACAACTGGGTATGGTGACATGTTCCTATGATCCCAGCATGTAGGAGGCTGAGACAGGAGGACTGCCACAAGTTTGAGGCCAGCCTGAGCTACACACTGAGTTCAATGCCAGCCTCAACTACACAGCACAATATCCAAACCACAGGTCATTTAAAAAAAAAAAAAAAAAAAAGGCCAGCCTGAGCTACACACTGAGTTCAATGCCAGCCTCAACTACACAGCACAATATCCAAACCACAGGTCATTTAAAAAAAAAAAAAAAAGTAGAGGGGAGGTGACAGAAACCCTGGGGTAAAGTGGGACCACAATGTCCCCCAGTCAGTGTGACATCCCAGGGTGGAGTCGTCGAGGAACCTGCTGCTGGCAGGAAGACCCCATCCAAGGGGTCTGCAGCTCACAGAACAAGGACCAGAACGGGTGGGGATGGACAGGCCAGGGAGTGAGGAGCAAGAGCTGAGGTATAGTAGAGACCCAGTGGGAGAACAGGAAGCTTTCTACTAGCTGAGCCACACCCCCCAACCCACAACAAGGATCTGTGTAGCACCCCCAGACACCCAACTTGGTGTCAAGAGCGCCCACCGCCACCAACGAAACTGTAGGTGAGTGGTAGCTGCTGACTGCAGCTCCTACTGGCAAGGTGGAGTGAAGACAACCCCTTGACCCGAAAAGTCAGTCACCCCCACACCCAGAAGCTCCCTCACAAGTCCAGGAGGGCATGGAAAGCCCTTTTCTGGGCAGGAGGCCAATGTCCCACGATTACATGCTGGCCCTAACTGTCAAAGACCAAGGGGCTTGAGGCCAGGTTGGGCGGTCCTGATGGTAGGACGGGCCTGGCTGCGGCTGTGCCTGAGCTCCAGGTTCACTGATTTTTCTGCGATCTTCAGGGCGCCCTTCTGCTGAGGCAGAGGTGCTGCAATGTGCTGCTGGAGAATCATTAACTCAGAGAGCTGCATGGCCAGCAGGTTGGGGGTGCCAGCGGTCCTCAGGAAGGGCCCATGTAGGTGGGATGGCTTTGGCTGCCCTGGAATCTGCCAAATCCCCCAGGGAGTCCCGCCCAGTGGGCAGCACCCTGGAGACACAGCACCCCCTTGCGGCCTTTCAGAAGGAATGGGACAGTTCTTCAAACTGGAAAACTAAGGGCAGTTGCTGTGGCCCCCAGGACATGTCATGTTCCCCAAAGGGGGCGCTCAAGCACACTGCAGCCTCCACCTGGCCCACAGGGCCCTGAAAAGAGTCTGGGGGATGGGGCTCTGACGAAGACAGGGGGCTGGGGATATAGTTGGGCTGGGGACACAGCTCAGGCACAAGTGCTTGCCTGGCAACTGCAAGGTCCTGAGTTCGATTCTCTGTGCCAAACAAAAAAAAAAAAAAAAAAGGGAAGACAAGGCACCACCCCTGCCAGGCTGTGCGGGGGAAGCTCCACCAGAGGGGTCCTCAGAGCAAGGCCAGCTGAATGAAGGCATAGAGGGTCTTCACTCTGAGAGTGCCCATGTGGGGTTGACTCCACTCCAAGCCACTACTGGGCCCACATCCATGAGCCCCTGCTGCCACAATGCTCCGGGACCCTCTTGCAGCAGGTATTCTGGGGTCAGTGGCATAACTCCCAGCTGCCACAGCTGGGCTACACTGCTGACTAGTCCAGTGGTTCTGTCAGTGTCACACTGCATGTTACTTTAACAAAGCCAGTAGCCTGCTGGGCGTGGTGGCGCACGCTTGTAATCCCAGTATTAGAGAGGCTGAGGCAGGAGGATTGCTGTGAGTTTGAGGCCAGCCTGGGCTAGAAATAAGAGTTCAGGGCTAGCCTGCACTGCATAGTAAGACCTCATCTCAAAAAGCTAAATAAATGAATAAGTAAATAAATGGCAGTGCCCCCAGTAGGGGAAGAAAATGCCAATAGCCAGGTGTGGTGGCACATTCCAGTAATTCCAGTACCCTGGGAGACTGAAGCAGGAGGACTACAAGTTCAAGCCCACTCCAAGAAACTTAGTGAAACCCTATCTCAAAAAAAAAAAAAAAAAGTGCTGCTATCTAAACACAGAGAAATCTCCCATCCAAACTGCAGGTCCCCCACTTGGCTGCCTCATGCTAGATCATGCTGTGTCTTGAGGGCTACCACCAGTTGTGGGGTCCCAGAACAGGGCCTTGCACACAGGGAGCTGAAGAATATCTGCAGACCCTCAGGTGGCCTGATGGAGGAGTGGCAAGTGGTAAGACCAAGCCTGGGAAGGCCTAGGCCACACCACCACATGACAATGGACTCGCATACACCAGTCTCAACAGTGTATTTTCCTCAGCAGTGACGAGAGGAGCGGCACTGATTGGCGAGCTCTGGAGGGGCCTGAAGCTGTGGCTGCCCTCTCTCCCCATCAGAGCAGGGCCATCCTGCCCCTCCCAGACAGACTTGGCCACTAGCGCCAGTCACCCCAGCCCTCCAACTCCCTGTTTGGGAGCCTGGTGCTGGGAGTGGAGTGGGCCGATGTGGGTGGGCAGGGCCTCACCCAGGTCCCACGGACTCCAGTCCATAAGTCCTCAAATCAGGGGGCTACTCTAGAACCACAGTGCCGCCCACTGCTTCCAGGGCCGCCTTGATCTTCTCAGCCTCGGCTTTGGCGACGTTGGCTTTGATTTCCTGGGGTAGGGACTCCACCAGCTTCTTTGCCTGCCAGAGAAAGCAAAATCAAAAGGGGGCTCCTGGCTGCCACAACTGAGCTCCCACTGCAAATGCCCAGTACCTGAAAACTGTCAGCACATGCTGTGGGGAGGAGCCCAGGCACAGTGCTCACCTGGACGAGGTTGATGCCCTGGATGTAGTTCTTGATCTCCTTGATCAACTTCACTTTGTCCACAGGGTTTGCCTCTGTCAGGCGCACAGTAAAATGTGTCTGTTCTTTCTGTTTGGGCAGGTCCTCTTCCTCTGCCGCCTTGGGAGCAGGAAAGGGGAACAAGGAGAAAGAACAGCTGAAGCCAACACAATCACTGCTGGGCTGCCCTGCTGTGACGTGCAGCAAGGCCAGGTTCTGTCCCTGGCCCCTGCCCAGCGAAGCCCAGGCTGCCGAGGAGGGTTCCTGGGGTCAGTCCTGGGACCCATCACTGCATGTCTCCCATAAGCACTAGTCAGGGCTCAGACCTGGCTCCTTTGTCTTTTCATCTGCTCAGACCCTTCTTCCGTCAACTCTACTTCTCTCAGCCCCTAAAAACTTATGAGACAGAGGACAGCAATACAAAAGTGCTCTGTAGCTGAAAAAGTTATGGGAAAGCAGTGCTATTCAGTCCTCAGAAAAGTACAAGTGCATGCATGTCACTGATAAACACCCCATCTCTCCTTTTTCTGAGACAGGGGTCCCACTAAGTTGGCAGGTTGGTCAAGAGATCTTTTTGCCTCAGCTTCTCCAGTGCTGGGATTACAGGTATGCACCACTGTGCCCTGCTTCTGATAACCCAGCAAGTGCCAACAAATGACTGCACACAGGGGCTGGGGATTTAGCTTAGCGGCAAAAGCGCCTGCCTGGCAAGTGCAAGGTCGTGAGTTCGGTTCCCGGTACCAGAGAAAAACCAAAAAAAAAAAAAAAAAAAAATGACTGCATATTGAGATCCAGTGCCACCACGAGTAGGTCTGTGTATGTCCCCCAGCCTGGTAGTTTGGACATGGTGCCTGTTTTTTTTTTTTTTTTTTTTTCCTGGTATGTAACCCAGGCTGGTCTTGAACTCATAATTCCCCTGCCTCAGCTTTCCGAGTGGTTGGTATTACAGGTGTGCCCAACCTCCTGCTAGTTATTGGTGGCACCCCATTCATTCACTTTAGACAATGGATCACACAGTGATTCCTACTCTGGTTCCAAGTGTCCAGCTTGAACCTAATTAGCCTTGGTATATGCATGTGTGTGTTTTGAGGTGCTAGGAATGAAACCCAGGGCCTGGATCACTCTAGGCAGGGACCCCCCACTGAGTTACACCCTAGGTTAGTGATGGCAAACCTTTTAGAGCTTTCAACAATAATAAACATGTACTGTGACATGTATGCCATAGGTCTGTCACCACTCCCCTAGTTTATCATCCTTTAAAACAACCTTCTAGCTGGGCATGGTGGCACAAGCCTGTAATTTCAGTATCCAGGAGGCTGAGGCAGGATGATCGCGGTGAGTCTGACGCCAGCCTGGGCTACATTGTGAGTTCAAGGTCATCCTGAACTACACATGAACACCCTGTCCCCCCCCACCCCCCACCCCCGCCTCACAAAAAAAACCAAAACAAAGAAACACCCAGGGGCTGGGGATTTAGCTCAGCAGCACAGGCTTGCCTGGTAAGTGCAAGGTCGTGAGTTCGATTCCTAGTTCCGGAAGAAAAACAAAACAAAACAAAAAAACAACAAAAAAAGAAACACCCAAACCAAAACAAACAACCACCTCCCTTTTTCAGAAGGCAGTGTGAAGATGTTTCCTAGATCCTAGAAACATTACCCATCCCCAGTGCAGAGTATTCCACAGGACTCTGGATTCCTCTGTAGGAAAAGGGGCACGGGAACAGGGACCCAGACAACAGACTTGCCCCTAAACCGAAAACCAAACAACCTGCACCTTCAAGTTGGCTGGGTTTCTTTTAGACCCGTAAACCAGCTCCCAGCCAGCCAGCAGATGCAGCAGCCCACTGCCTCCCCTTCCTGCTTCTGGCCCCATCTAAAGAGAAAGACATGCGGTGGCCTGAGAGCATCTGTGGCTGCCAGCTTCTCGGCTAGGACACCTTACTTCAAGTTCTTCCATGCCACCTCCTTACTGAGGCTTTCCTTGAAACTGTAATCCTCTCTTCAACTTAAAACTTATTTCCTACTTTTCCCATTGTACTTATAACATTCTGTTGGATGCAACTTCCATCCATCTTCAGCTTACTGTCTGCTTCCCTCCACTAGAAACATGTTTTGCATATACCCGGCAAGGAGGAGGTCACTGGGCTGCAGGGAGCCCATAGTGGGAACATGCAGACGTGCAGATGTAGGACTCAGGAAAGGGACAAGAGAAATGGGCCACATCACTGAGTCCAGAGTTGAAGTGGGCACACAGAAACACCCCTTTCTGCCCAGGACCCCCACCGGGGTTACCTCGGGGGCTGCTGCAGCAGGAACGGCACCAGGCATCATGCTACCCATTGACATGAGGCCAACATCCTGGATCTTCAACGTTTTCTGTGGGGAAAGAGAAGTCTCAGTATATGGCTGTCAGACCTCAAATGTACTCATAGAGGGACAAGCCTGGCTCTGTCCTCACACCTGGAAAGTCACGGAAGCGCCCGTGCCTCATGCCCGTCCCTCGTCCGTGCCAGCCTCTCCTCATTACCTTCAGGAGTTCATTGAGGTCTGAGATCTCCAGGAGGGTAAGGCTGGCGATGTCCTGGACCAGCTGTTGGATCTTGGGGGGGTATTCCTTGGGGGCATTATCCAGGGGTGCGCTCGCAAGTGCCTCACCCCTTCGATGGCTGCTGCTCCTCAGCTGCCGCGCAGCACAGACACCTGGCACCTGCTGCCTGGTTCCCCAGAAATAGTTGTCAGCCGTGCAAGACAGAAGTGCGCGCAGGTCCTAGGAGGTCCAAGCGCTCCCGTCTACTACTACCTGGGTGAGAAACTACCTCATCCCTGGAGCTCAGCCAAGGCTTCCAAACGACTTTAAATTCTTCAAAGACCCTCAGGAGCCCAAGAAATTACGTGCAGTAATTCTATACGAAACGGCAGGCAGAGTGAACTCATTAAACCAGTGTGGATTACGAAGTCACACGACTTCCCAAACTGGGGCCCCTCGGTCGCGCTACTGCCTGCACGGATGGGACTCTGGGGCAAGGAACCTGGGGCTTGGTGGGACCCAAGTCCCCAAGGTCGCCAGGGCCGAGCGGCCTTACCCGCGTCTCGCGGGCCGGGCCCAGGAGGGTGGCCGTGCGCCCGCCAGTCCTCCGCTCCGACCTATCCCAGCCCGCTGGCCCATTCTGGCGCCCAGGACCCTGCGGTACCTGACGAGGCAAAGTGCAGCGCCCCGGAGCCCGAGATGCGGGCCCCACAGGCGGCAAGCAGCCGCCGGTAGCATCTCTCCGCGGGAGGGAAGGTCACACGCGGCTCCGGGCCGAAGGGACGCTCTAGCCGCAAGCAGGCGTTCTAGGCGGGCTACTCTAGCCGCGAAGCCTCCAGGCATTCGAGCTGGGGAGGGCCGCTCTATCCGCCAAGGCAGCGGAGCATTCGAGTAGGGAATGGTCGCTCTACCCGCCACCTGCACTTTTTTTCAAATCCCAGAGATTACCCAGAAAGCGGCGCGCCACCCAGGCGGATACGCAGACGGGGTTAGCATTTGCTGGGAGGTGTTTTCGCCGCCCAGTGACCCAGCCGGCTCTCCGTTTCCGGGGTTGAGCTTGTGCTCCGCCAGGCCAAAGTACTCAGCGCCCTAGGTTCAGCCAACAGCTCACGATTTCTAGAAGTCCCTGGCGCGAAGAGGTGAGACTAGACCCTCCCAAGTTCCGGATTGCCGGGCGCGGTGGCTAACCCCAGCTACTCCTCTGGTAGTTGACTCAGGAAGATCCCAAATTATAGCCCAGCCTGTGTCGATTTAGCGAGAGCCAATCTCGAACCATAAAGGGTTGCGGTGGATCGCAGATGCGCTGAGTCAGATCGCATTCTAGACACCCAGAGCTCTGCAGCCCACCGGATTAGTGGGCAGTAGGCTGGGCAGTGCGGGGCCGCCCCAATTATCCACAGGGGCTTGCTCGAAAAGACTGGCTTAGCTGGGGGGAGATCTGGAGAGCTCCGAGAGTGGACAAAACTGCCGGCTATGTCTCGAATGGCGCCACCGAAATTTAGTCCCCATTGTGAGGTACTGAGGTGAAGGTTGAGTGGGTAGGGTCCATTCACGGGATAAAGTCATCCTGAGTGGGCTGCCTGTAAAAAGCCCGTTTCTCTTGGGCACACTCTCGTGCCTTGTGATGCTCTGAACCAGATGGGACCTGGAGTCCCCACCTCTTCAACAGACAAGGGCCCTTGTCCTTGGACCTCCTAATCTCCAGAACTCTTAAATAAATTTTTAGCTGGGCGTGGTGGTGCACACCTGTAATCCCAGCACTCAGGAGGCTGAGGCAGGAGGATCCTTGCAAGGTTTGAGGCCAGCCTGGGCTACAAAGTGAGCTCAAGGTCAGCCTGACCTGCGTAGTGAGACCGTGTCTCAAAAAGACACACACACACACACACACACACACACACAAAAAAAAAAAATTTTCTTGTATTTTCTTATGCCAACAGAAAACAAACCAAGACATTGTCCAACTGTGGGAGGTGCAAGGCTGGGGACAACACACCACACCCTATGGCCCAAAGCTAGGCTGGCTGCCCCTACAAAGACTCGTACACTTTGAAATACATTTTATTATCGCTGTTCTGCACCAGAGAGATGACAGCTGAGAAGCACAGAAGCTAGAGATGGCTGAAACCCACTCTGCTGTGGAGTGACAACCAGGAGGTCCCTGCTGTGGGGCTGGGGCCACACCTAGACACCACAGCCAGCTCCCAGTGGGACAGAGCAGGCTGGGCCTCTTGCAGGTGCCAACACACAGGGCTGGACAGTTCCCTGTGAAGGTCCTTCCCTTCCACCATCCCTCTCCAAGGCCCAGCCCTGGGGACAAGTCACAGACCATGTCAGGACCAAAGCAGGGAGCCAGTGACACGAAGCCAGCAGGCTGAGGACAGGGGAGGAGAGCTGGGACAAGGACTCACTCCTGCCTTCAGAGAGGGGATACTAGGGGAGAAAGGGAGGGAGAGGCTAGTTAGACACAGTTGGGTTTGGGTGACCGGTAGTGTTACTCTGGATAGCATGTTCCTTGCCCAGCATCAGTCAAAGGAGATGAGTTGGGCTTCGCTGCCTTGCACTGCTGCGGGTGGCCCCTGCACCGATGGTTGCTGGGCCACAGGAGCCTGCTGCTGGGGCGGGCCACTAGAGGGCGCCATCTGTGGGGTGAAGTGGACAGGTACCTCAGCATCCCTCTGCTGCACAGTACAGGCTCCAGCATGTCAGCAAGCTCCCATAGCCTGGGCTCTCACGTAAAAGGACCTGTGTTTGTGTCTAGGTCCTTGTTCTGTCTGCTGAGAAAGAGCCTCGAGTATAAATTTGTCTCCTCAAGGGAACTGGCCTGACGGGCCCTCCGGGGGTCAGAGACCCACCCTAACCCATGCTGTCCAAGACTGTCAGTCTGGGCAGGGCTCACCTGCTGGTACACGGGCTGCTGCCCTGCAATGTAGGGCTGCTGGGGTGGTAGAGATGCATCCTGGCCAGGAAGGGTGGTCATGAGATTCTGTGGAGAATGAAAGAAAGCCTGACCCTGAGAGCCTCATGACCTCCAGGACAGCCCTGAGGAAGGCTGTGCTAAGCAGCAGGTTCCTTACCTGCATGCTATATGGCTGGTAGCCCAAGGAAACTGATTGGCTGCCCACATAGCCTATAGTGCCAGACGGTGGAGGCTGGGAGATGGCCGGGAGACTCTGTGGGGCCTGGGAAGCCACGTTCTGTGGAGGGAAGTGGTGATGTGGGGACCAGGCAGGGGCAGGGCCTGGGCAGGAGAGGGGAGGGTGCACTTACCTGGTAGCCTGGAGCTGGGCTGGGCTGGTAGGTTGAGTAGGCGGAGCTAGGGGCGGGCCCAGCCTGGGCCTGTGGGGCTGCCTGTGTCCCCGGAGCCCCTGCTGGGTACATGTAGGCGCTCACCATGCTGGGATCTGCCACAAACAAGAGTCCGTTCAGCCACAGGGTGCGATGTGGGAAGATGCACTTCTCTGAGGTTTACTTTTTTGTGACTTTTAGAACCACATCCATACACATTTCATACTCTCATGAAAGGACAATAAAGTTGGCAAGGATGGGAGGTGGATTGTAAATGGAATGAAGTCAGAACCAATGAACTATTTGAAAGGACTGGTGGTCACACTGAAGGGGCTTGGGATAGCTGACCATAAAGACTCCTGAGCTGCGCCTATACTCCATGATCTCAGGCCAATGTTAAACTCTGGCTGGGGACCTATGTCAAGACTGCAGACCCATGTCAAACTCTGGCTGGGGCCCATCCACAGCAGCTCAGCTTAGCACTCCTGAAGTGACATTCTGCTACGCTAAAAATGAGCAAGTAAGTCCAGGAGTAGGTTACCTGCTGTGGTGCCAGGCATGCTGGGGTAGGGGCCAGTGGCTGGGGCTGGCTGGCTCATGTACACGCTGTGCATAGGAGAGCCCTCCACTGAGCCTGCTGGGCTGAAGGTGCCAGGGAAGTTGGTCGGGCCTGAAGGCTGGTAGAGCACACCCCCAGCTGTAGGCATGGCCTGGAGCTGAGGAAAGAGGAGAGATTAGATGCAGGGACACATACCTGTCATCCCAGCTGCAGGCTCCAGCAAGACAGCAATGAGGCCAGCTTGTGTGACTTAAATTCAGCAAGACCCTGGGTCTCAAAAAACAAAATAAAGCCGGGCATAGTGGCACAAGCCAGTAATCCAGTGTTTGGAAGGCTGAGGAGGCAGGGGGATTGCTGTGAGTTCAAGGCCAGCCAGAACTACAAACCAAAACCGTCTTGAAAACCAAACAAAAGTGGGGGAGGGAGAGCTTGGGATGTAGCTGTAGTGGAACACTCCTGGGTTTGAACACTTCCTACTATCATAAAATAAATAAGAATAAGTAGCAGTGAGACAAGTCCTTGGGGGACAAGGGAGGGAGGGCAGCACATGCCTGCGCATAGGGCAAGGGGAAGGCAGGCATCTGGGCGCGCATCTGGACAGTCTGCTTCTGCTGCTCCAGGCGCATCTGCCTCTCTTTCTCCTGTTCCTGAAGGCGCTGGATGGCCAGTTGCCTCTGCACCTCCAGATACTCCTATGTCAGAGGACAAGGTGTTGGTCAGGCGGGCACCACACAGCCCTTGCAGACAGGTTTAGTGTGCTGGGTTGGCACTGCACCTGCTTCTTCTGCCGCATAATCTCTAGCTTCTGAGCCAGCTGGATCTGGCGCTGGCGCTCGGCCTCCTCCGCTGCTCGGCGCAGCTTCTCCCGGTGCTCTTCTCGCAGGGCACTCAGTGCCCCCCGTGCGTCACGGATCTGTGCCAACTTGTCCTGTAGCCCCTCGTAGTACACTATAGGCACAGAGAAGGGCAGCCTTGGCCACTCTAGTGTGAACAAGCATGGTGGTGGGGGTGGCAGGACTGTGCCTATGTGGTCAGTGGGCCCTGGCAATCACCAAGGCCCAACCCTCTCAGCAGGGGTTGCTGGCCCGAGGGCTGGGGGGGGGGCAGACACTTCTGTGCTTGGCACCTGAGACCACCACCCACTGAGCTCCTCTGGGAACACCTGTGGCTTCAGTCAGGGCCAGGCAAGGGGACCCAGTTCCTTAGGGACAGGTCTTGTGTCCCAGGAACATCCAGGATCAAACACCTAAGGGTGCTCACAGCACCCTACCATCTGCAGGAGCCAGGGCCCCGAGGGCACGTACGCCTACGCTCGTCCAGTTGGTTGAGCAGCTCGAGCAGCTGCGGGTGCATGCTGTTGATGGACTGGAAGAGCGAGAGCACGGCTGAGTCGTTGGTGATGCTACGGCCCCGCATGTGATTGCTCTTCATGCGGTTGACAAACGTGGTGACAGCATTCTGCAGGGCCTTCAGGAACTGCTCGTGGTTTTCCTCCGACTCCCCGTTCTGGTACTGCTGCAGGGACACACAGGGAGTGACCGAACAGCCTCTCCCAGGGCAGTGACCACTATGTCTGCCAGGCCTGAGCAGTCCTCATGCCTACTATTCACAGAGCCTGGAGCAAACCAGTCTAAAGACAAAGAAAGGTGGGCTCTTGTCCATAGACACAGGGACAGCCAGGATGGACCAGGTCAAGAGCTCTCTGCCTTGGCAACACAAGCCTGGTCTGATGGGACAAAGCCCAGAAGTCCCGGAGAGGCGGGATTCATCTGGGTAGGTCTGGGCTGCCTAGGAACGTCTGGATCCAAGCTATATCCACAGAGTGGCTGGGCCACAGACCACAGCCCCATACAGCCAGGGTTTTTTTTTTTTTTTTTTTTTTTTTTGGAAAAGGTTCTCTCTATGCAGTTCAGGCTGGCCTTGAGCTCACTTTGTAGCCCAGGCTGGTCTCAAACTTGCAATGATCCTCCTGCCTCAGCCTCCCAAGTGCTGGGATTACAGGCGTGCGCCACCATGCCCAGTCACACAACCGAGTTTAGTTGTTTTTTTTTTTTTTGGGGGGGGGTTTCCTCCGGTACCGGGAACCGAACTCACGACGTTGCGCTTGCCAGGCAGGCGCTTTGCTGCTGAGCTAAATCCCCAGCCCCAACCAGGTTTAGTTGTGAGGAGCTCCTATGGGCCTAGGCACCCTCACTCCGGCCCCGCCTACCAGTGCTCCCTCAAATCTTGTAGAAAGCTGCAGCCTACCTCACTAAAAGGGGTGCCAGAAGAGGTTATGGGCTGAGTGTCTGTCTCCGGGAGGGGAGCCTGGAAGAGAGTAGAGGGTCAGGGGGCCTCCTGCCCAGCCTGGTTCTGCCCCTAGGGAGCAGGGAATGGAGCACAGAGGGCCTCACCTCCACCACACTGGCAGGGACCACGTGCCCCTCCCCAGGCTGTGCAGCTGCCTCTGTCAGGGGTGCGGGTGCAGATGGTGTGGGGCTCTTTCGTGCTTCCTCCTGCTTTTTCTCCCAGTAGTTCCGGTTGAGGTATCGTGCGAGCTGCACAGCAACATAAGGGGGTCACTCCTGTAGGCCAGGAGGCCAGAGGATAATACCTGCTGTCAGGATCCTTACCTCAGGGTCGATGTCCTCAGCCAGAGGTGCTGACGAGTTCTGCGGAGGCAAGGACGGTCTGAGGGGTCACAGGCCGAGGGGAACAGTTTCACAGTCACAAGCAGCCACTCAGGCAGGGACCACAGTGCACCAAGAACAGTAGACCCCAGGATGGTCAAGGCCACAACCCCTTCCCTCTCAGGCTCCTAGTGAAACGGGCATCTAAGTGTGCTCTTTCCTTCTCTCAAGCAGCATAAGCTTAAGAGCTTAAAGAGGCTGTGAGAGGGCTGCACAGCACTGGGCTCCACGACTATGGAAGGCAGCACATGGCCAGTTTCACAGGGGCTCCTGAGACAACCTGGGTCCTATGAGGAGGACATCTGGCCTGGCCCTCACCCGGCTGTCATGAGGTCCTGCTGCCACCTGAGAAGGAAAGAGGCTCTACTTATCCAGCAGTGGCCAGGCTACTCTACAGCCCTGCAGAGCTCACAAGTGACTTCCTACACCTATGACACATTCTCCCTTCACAGAGGGGGTGAGGCTAGATGAGGGGTATGAAGGGTAGAGGGGGCGTGGGACAGGCAGGCTGTCAGCACAGCCGTCTTCTCAGTATGCTTAGCTCCAATGGGAGCCTTGGAGCAGAACAGCCAGCACCAAGCCAACCTGGCCATGCCAGACAGTGTGCTCACCACAGGGGAAGAGTACAGGCTGCTGGCAGGGGGTGCCGATGATGCCAGGGGCGTGGGCTCCACCTTGGGGTGCGCTGTGTATGTTGACTTCTGTCTCTGAAGCAGAACAGGAAGGAGGTGTCACTCAGGCACCAGGTGGCATAGGAGGGGTGCAGGCTCCACCTAACTCTGGTCCCCCCAGCATCTCCAGCATAACCTGGGGTCCCTCCTTGAGGCCAGTCCCCATTGCTCACCAGCCTCTCCTTCTCTTCGGCCTCTGACTGTGACAGGGCCAGGGCCAGCTGCAACTCCTCCTCCTCCTGCAGAGCCGTCTCATCCCTCTTGGGAGGCAGCTGAGGACGACAGGCAGGGTGAGGAGGGCCCTAGGGGAGAGGCACTCATGGGAGGGTGGGGGCAGGTACCTGGGACTGCTGTGACAGGGGGCTGGTCAAGTATTCCGGGGGCAGGTCAGTAGTGGCAGCGGCCTTCCCTTCCGCTTTCCTGGAGGTAGAGTGGGACACTATAGGTGACCGTGTACTGATGCCAGCCCCCTGTGCTTCTTCCTCACACTGTGCCATCAAGTGATGACGGCGCAGTGCCATAGGCACTTGTAGCCTGATGGCTATATTCCAGGGAACACCCCACAGGGAATGGATGAGTTACAGCCTAAGCCACAGTCCTCCTACAAACACAGCCTCAGAACCTCTGCCTGACCAGCTGAGCACACCTCAACTTCCTAAAGTACCCAGATGCTGCCTGGGATCTTCCCTGGGACCCGAGGTAGGCCTCATCCCCAGAAGGTGCTGGAAAGGGCACAAAAACTATTATGATGCTGAAGCTGGGCTAGGGCTTTTCTAGAGTTCAATCCACATCATGCAGATCTCTAAAGCAAGTGCTGGCTTAGGGCCACATGCTCATGGCATTGTTGAAATTTCAACATAAATGTACTAACACCTCTCATTCAAAATGACCCTTAAGGCTGGGACCCTTGAAGGGGCTCAGCCTCCGGTGTGACTATAGGTAACTCCAGTCAATCACAGAAAGGAAGGAGCTTCCAGAGAGCACACAGCCTCAGTAGAATTGCAAGGTCACAGCCTCACTTTTGGGTTCCCTCCAAAACTGCAGGCCCCGACCCTGAGTACAAGATAACTTCAGACAGACCCAACAGAGGGATGCAGCACCATGGCCTGCACTCCAGTGTCTACAGCACAAAGCACAGAGGCCAGGAAGCCGGGAGGTATGGTGATAAAAAGCAACACGCTGATGATCCTGATGGAACTGACAGGGTCAGGGTAACCACAAAGGGTCTTTCTGCACAATGGCAACACTGGAAACCCACAGTGGGGCAGGCACCCACACCACACCATCAATGTCTGGAGAAACAGACAGTGTGACTGACTCGGAAGACTTGCATGTGGGAGTGTTTTGGCGTAAAAGACCACATGGTCCACAGCTCATTTGCACGTTTAGAATAAAACACAAATGTGTGTGAGCACATGCACACACACCAGTCTGCTGACAGGAGAGGAAGACAATCTAACCAATGTGGCAGAATGCCCACAACTGAGGAACCTGGGCAAAGGATACATGCACCCATGTTAATACTATGCTTGCAATTTTTCTCCAAGTTTTATTGCCAAGAGTTAGTTAAAATCCAGGTGCTGCACGCCTGTAATTCCAGCCCATGGGAAGCTGAGGTAGGAAGATCACTACAAATTTAAGACCAGGTGGGGCTACGTAGTGAGTTCAAGGCCAGCCTGAACTACATAATGAGATCCTGTATCAAAATACTACCCACCTAAATCCAAATAAACCAAAATCAAGTATTAGTGACTGGTCTGCAGGGGTAACCTCATATTGTTCTCAGACTATAGTACCCAGCCAGCCTCCTGCCCAGGGGTTTGGGATGACCAAGGGGGTACAGCTGCTCCGGGCTTGCTCTCAACCCTGCCTCTGCTGGTCAGCAGCCCATAAGCCTTGCCAGGTCTACAGTCCCAAGGTGTATGGCCAGACAGGAAAGGGCCCCATTGAGCCTACGGGGACTCACTTGTTCAGCTGCTCATAGCAGGGTTCGCAAACGCGCACCTCTTTCTCAATGCCAAACTTGGGGATGGTGGAATATTTGGAGGAGCACTTGCCACAGAAGATCTGCCCGCAAGCCCGGCAGTGGTGCTGAAAGAGGGGCAGGACAGGCCTGGTTATAGGGCCCTAATGGGCCCACAAGCCACAGAGAAGACCCCTCAACCCTCTAAGCTGGGCACTCACCTTGCGGGTCACCACCCCAAACTGCACTCTGCACCGGTGGCATTCCTCAGCATCAACCCAGTCGGGGGCCTAAGAGAGCAGCAGAGTCAGGACCACACAGCCCCAGGACTTTCCTCCTTGCTTCCTCAGAACAGCCAGACCCAAGCACCCCTCATTGGTAGCCCCTTGAGACTTACTCTTTCTGCGGCAAACATAGCATCACTCTCCTTGAATTCCGGGAAGACATGTCCTGGAGAGAGGAGACTCTGGTTACTGCTGGCTCCCACCCTGGTCAGCTGCTTCCTACCTACTGACATCTGCCTCCCCAGCCAGAACTATGCACAGTCTGCTGAGCCCCAAACCCCAGAAAATAGCTCCAAAGACATTGTTAACCCACTCTCCCTCTCTCTGCAAACCCATCAGCTCTCTTGGATCACCATGACGACCAGAGGAATACAAGAGGCCAAGAAAGTGCACCTCAGCAACCAGAGCCTGGCCTAAAACCCACCAATGACTTCCCGCCACACACACCTACATCAAACCCTGATGTAGCTCTCCTGTGGCATATGCTACCTTCAGGTTCCAGGGACCTTTAGGAACCTTTAGGTTCCTCTGAACCCCCAAAAGTCCTCTGCGGAGGACATCAGGGTCTAAATGGTTCCCGCCTGTGTTCAAATCTTGGCACCCAGGACACCTCCTTATGAGGCCTACCTTGACTACTCATCCTGCACTGCTTGCCCCAAGACCATGTCACTCTGACTGTGCTTGTCTGTGAACTTTAGACCATATACTGTCTGCTGTCACTTCCCACCCCCACCCCATGGGGTGGAATGTCTAGAAAGCAGAAGCTTGTCCACACTTGTCTTTCCTCTGGGCTTCCCAGAACATCAGCCTCCCAGTGGGCTGTCACTTCAAGTCCCTCAGTGAGGTCCGGCCTGACCTCCCTGCCCCGCATCACTAACTTGCTGGCAGGATGGCCCCATGTTCCCCTCCTCCCTGCCCCGACCAGAGCTTGTCCCCTGCCCCTACTCACCCTCCACCTTCATGATCTGATAGGTGTCCTGGACCACCTTGTACTTGGGCTCGTTCCTGAAGGCATGTGCCCAGGCCTGGATCAGGTATAGGATCTTGTTTCGGACATTCACTTCCACCTGCCTCTGCAGAGCAGGGAGAAGGTGGGAAGGGCCACAGGAAACTTGAGGTGTCAGAGATCTCTGTGTGATAAGGGGGCTGCCACAGAGGCCCAGAAGGGTCCCTGGGTGGAATTTGGGGGCCAGGAACTCACTTGTCCCCAGGCCCCGAGTGAACCCCCATGCATCTACACTCACAGTCAGGGCTATGGCTCTTCTAAGCCTATGACTATATGTCTCTTTCCCCCTTTCCCCATAGGACCCTGAGGAATCATGGATTCCCACAGGTCCACAACTGTCCCTCTCCCCCTGGCTCTGGTCAGCCACTAACAGATAGGCCCAGCCATAAAGTATCACTTCAGGGCTGAGGACACAGTGGCAGTGGAGCCGGCACAGCCTGGAAAGAGCTTCACACACAGAAGGGCACCATTTCCACGAGGTTCAGCCCAGCCCCAAATCTGTGCTCCCCCAGGAGGCCACGCTAGGATGGGACAAAAGCTGCTTCAAGGAAACAAGAGTGTGAGCTACCCTCTGCAACCTGGTCATCAGGGGCCCCTCCCTGTACAACCTGTCTCCATCAGTGGCAATTGATCTAGAGGACCTGCAGCAGGAGGAGAACACAGTGCTCCTCCATCCAAGGACTAACCAGGCCCAACCCTGCTTAGCTTTGGAGCTCAGAAGAGATGCGGCATATTTGGGGTAGTATAGCTGTAGACCACAGCACTCCTCTACCAAGGATGGAACAAGAAACTGACCAATGTCCCAGTGTGGGCCTCTGAGGAGCTCAGATGTCGGCTTGGATCCTGAGATAAATGGGCTCTAGGCACAGTGAATCTACTATGAGACCATGGTCCAGCCCTGGGTCCCAGCAGATAGGAAAATGCTTCACCTTGATGGAACATCTCCACCTCAAGCAAGGACCACACTACCCCTGCTAGGCATCACTGGCCACATCACAATCCTTGCCGGTGGCTCTGGGATAGTTTCCCAGGTATCTAGAGGACTTTTCCTCTTTCAAGGAAAGAGGGCATGAAACTTACTCTCCCTGAGTCTCTGCCCACCAGGAATACCCACTGCCCTTCAAGATTCAACTCCAAGCCCTGCCTTCTGGAACTCTTTGCCAGTCCCTCAAGAAGAGCAGGTATCTTTCCCTGGGCTCCAGGTGCAGCACCTGAGACACTTCTGTTAAAGCCCAACCTTGCTGGACTGGGCCCCAAGGCTCTGTCTCTCCCTGGACCTGAGCATGGCCAGCACAGGGAGCACTCATATTCCCTTCACAGCCACTGCTATGCCCAGTGCTGTTTGTGTCATAAGACCCCATTAAACACTTGGAAAAGCGGTGATGACTACACCTTCCCCCCACCATCCCATGACTCTGGAGGGCACCTACCTTCAGCAGCTCCTTCAGCTCCTCCATAGTTTGCTTGTTGGCCACCTCATCGTGGACTGTCTGGCCACAGTTCTTCACCACAGACTCCATGACCTGAGGACCCCAAGGAAGAGGAGAAATGGGACAATTGTCAGGGCAGTCCCCCCCACCCACCCCAGTGAGAAGGCACGCCTCCAGCAGGCTTCTCAGGCTAGCCAGCATGTCAGGAATCCCAAGTAGCAGCTTCAGAGACAGGCAGCAACCAACATACCATGTCCCCTCTAACACACATCTTGCTGCCAAAAGCAGCAGTGAGACTGCTCCTCAGAGCTTTACTACACTCAGTGAAGCAGCACCATCATTCCCTCCCCTACCACCTGCAGGGTGACCAAGCTCAGCGGCATGGTTAACAACTGCACTCAAGGCTAGAAGGAACTCCACTGGTTGCTATGTACCCAGGAAGGTGGGAAGGCTATATGACTATTGGGGTCAGAGACTTTTGGAGCTGGAGCCCAGAAAACATGCATAGGGGTCTAGTTACCTCCAGGGCATACAAGGCCACATGTGGATTCTTGTCATTGACTTTCTTCTTGATGGAATTTACAGCATATTTTGCTCTGAAAGAAGAAAAACATGGGCAACAGCAGAGAAAGAAAAATAATCCTAGCAAATAAGATGAGAAACTCTGCCTACCATCTTGGTCCTTTTGACCCTCTTAAGCAAATATTAACACAATCAGGTGTCTCCAGGCAGCACAGATAAAACACCCTACATGTTCCAAGAGCTTGTCATTCCCAGCATGTAGATCATCCGATTGCCCACATGAGGGCCTCACTGGTCAGCGAAGGCTTAGAAACTGGTGGTGGGTACCAAGTGACCCCAGCACTGGGCAAGGCTGTCCCTGCGTTTGTAGTACAAGTCCTCCTCACTTACTGTGTGTCTCCTTGTCGGATCAGGTCGCAGATCTGCAGGATGGACTCCCAGTCTGTTTCCAGCAGAAGCTGGCTAGTGGCTTTGTCTGCAGAAAGATATGACATTCAGGGGCTTGTTCTGCTGTGATTCCCTGGGTTGCCCTCGCCTCAAACCACATGAAAATCCTCCAGATGCACACTGACTGCTGTGGGAGTGCCATTCTTCCCAGACAAGCAGCAAATGGAGTGAAAACCATAGAAAACATCAGTTGCATGCTTGTTAAACATCAGGTGCCATTCTGAAGACTGTGAATTAACTTCATCAATTCCCATACAACCTCATGAGCTAGGTACTATCTTTATCTGCTCTGCAGGCTGGATGTGGTGGTGCACACCTGTAATCCCAGCACTTGGGAGGCTGAGGTAGGAGGACTGCTTTGAGTTAAGAGGCCAGCCTGAGCTACAAAGTGAGTTCAAGGCCAGCCTGAACTGCATAGCAAAATCTTGTCTCAAAAAGACACACACAGGGGCTGGGGATTTAGCTCAGCGGCACAATGCCTGCCTGGCAAGTGCCAGGTCATGAGTTCAATTCCCGGTACCGGAAAAAAAACCAAAAACAAACAAATAGAAAGACACACACACAAAAATACCCCAAACAAGCAGAGATGAGGTGACTGCCATAAGTCACAGCTTGCCAAACACAGAGCCAGGATTCACACTGAAACACCAGGCTCCACCACTTTTTAACTGTTACCTGCCTTCTCCTAATCTTTACTTTCAGATTCTTTGCCCTTTCATTAGGAAAGCTTTGGAAAAGTGACTAATAGAGTCCAGTCCTCTACAGGTTCGTTGTGTGGGGGAAGCACAACTGATCTCCAAGAATTCCCCACTAATACATCTTGTATTCATGTCCCTGTTACCTCCATCACTTGTCCTCAAACACACAAACGATCTAATAACCCATGTCCACCTTTGATACTGACTCCAAGAGTCTGGATTCATTCTTAAAGTGCTGAACCACTTCATAAGGCTGAGATACTCAGCTTATATGTCCCAAGAAGGTGTGCCTCTCCTCAAAGACTATACTTCAGGAAGGGATACCAGGGCAGACCATAACAACACCACCTAGATCCTGTCCCCAGACACAGCACATTGTCACAAAGGGGATGGACTCCGACGTTCTCAAATTTGCAGTCTTCTGGAAGCTCAGACAGAATCTCCCAGCTTCTCCAACAGAGGAAAGGCCTTCCCAAATATTTGGGCACTTCCAGAGTCAGGGAACATATGGGGCTAGCCTGGGACCCAGGAAGCAGTCTCCAAGGGGCTCAAAAGATCCAGGGAAGATACTATCGATTCTGCCCATCGACCAATATTCAGTTAGAGGCCCGTGTGAGGTTCAAATCTGAGTCACCCACTTCGTGACTCAGGATTTGGGCCCAGCTGGTCTGGTGGTGTCGGAAAAGGAAGAAGCCAGCTCCCGCGCCGACCCTCGCACTGCCGCGCTCGCTGGCACCCAGGAAACGCGGCACCAGGCCAAGCCAGACCGGCCACACCCGAGGCCCGTGGTCGGCGCCGCACGCCCCGGAGGCCCGTAGCACAGGAGCTGTGTATAGGCCAGACTGTTCCCCGCGTGTCCGGGGTCAGCGCCGGGAGGGTAAGCGAGCCGATAGACTGCTGGCCTTGCGCGGGCGCGTTACCTAGGAGACGCTCGAAGGTGCCGCTGCCTCGCCCCATGGTGACCCCAGGCCGGACAGACGCCGAGAGCGTTCCCTCACTCCGAGCTGGCGCGCCCCCCGACTTCCGCTTCCGCCTTCCGCAGGCGGCTCACGCATGCGCACACCGCCGCGTTTCTGCAGAGCCGCGAGGAAGAAGTCTTCCGCTAGCCGGCTGATGCTGGGTGCTGATTGGGCGGCGCCCGGGGAGGCTACGAGTCCAGCGAAACAATGAGCAGTACGAAGGGCAGGTCTCGCCAATAACAGCGGGGTGAAGACGGGCCTTGATTGCCGGGACACCGAGCTACTGGGGGGCCAGTGGGGCGGGGACTGGAATGTGTCTTCTGCTGGGGGCCCCAGGTGTCGGCAAGACACTGCTGGTGAAACGCTTGCAGAATATCCTTCCGCGTCGTGCAGCGTGCGCGGGAACCCGGGGCTGGGAGGGGACTACTCGGGGTTTCCCGGCGCGAGAACTCAGTCGTGTGCCTCGCTTAGGTCCTTGACCGCGTGTACGGCTTTGCTCTCGGGATGGCAGGGGCGACCTGGGGGACCCTCCGCCTACGCGACCCACGGTAGGTTTCCATCCCTTGCGGGTCGAAGAAGGGCCACCTTTTCGGCTTGCAAAACGCCTCAGGCTCCTCGGAGGGGAAGCCAAGGTGCCCGGTGATCTGGACAGCCTCGGGGAGCAGGGAGCGGAATCTCCGAGACCTGGTCCTGCCACTCGACCAAGCGGAGGCTGGCGGGGCACCCGGGTCGTCCTCCCGCGGGC
>NW_004955506.1:1418838-1445285 GCF_000276665.1 Chinchilla lanigera
GATCCTTCTGCTGGGCTTGGGTCCGAGCTCCCAGGAAACTGCCTTTGTCTTTTTTGATGGTCGGTCCTACTTTCAGGCCTGACCTCTTGGAGAATGGGGCTTCCAGGGTTAAAGCCACAGTAAAGTGTGTGTGCACTGCGGTCCCAGAGTTCAGGATCACACTTACATTGTGCTCTCTTTATACCGTGGGTTTTCCCACAGGTGGGCACCAACCTTACTGACATCATGGCTCCAAGAAAGATCACCATTCGGGAACTCGGGGGGTGCATGGGCCCCATCTGGTCCAGTTACTGTGGAAACTGCCATTCACTTGTGGTGGGTCATACTCCTTTGGACTCCTGTTTAGGATATAGTCTGTGTGCCTGAGCTGTCAAATCCTGGGCCCTGCTGTTCATAGAATGGGGTTTGGGTTCTGTGGTGACAGTACTAGTCGAGGAAACAGGACCCAGGCTAGACTTGCTTCCTTATGGGCAGCAGTCTGACTTCTGGTGATTTGAGCTGACTTTAGAGCTCTGGGGAGGTTTGTTGAGGGTGGTCTGTCTTTTAGGCATTGGCCTTTGGGTGTATCCTACATTTATGTTTGATTTCTGTGTCTTTGGTTGGTCCCATTCTGGCAAGGCCCATACCCCAAGTTATAAGATGGAGAATTGATGGCCATGAGAGTACAGACTTCCATATAGGTGGAAACAAACAAGAAATTCCAGGTCATCCCCATACAATTTATTTTCCCTGCTTTTGCATGGTCCCAAAGCCCCTTGTTTAAGAGTCACTGTGGGTGCTGGAGGGTGTAGCTCAGTGGTAGAGTGCTTGCCTAGCATTTGAGGCCCTAAGTTTGAGTCCCAGTACTGCAAAAGTCATTGTCTTCTTCCTGAGCCAGGTGTAAAATGCCCAGGCAAGGAGGTTGGCCAGGGCTCTCTTCCATCACAGGGTGTTGCTGATGTTTTTCTTCTTCCCCAGTTCATGATGGATGCCTCTAACCCCACCCAGCTCTCTGCATCCTGTGTGCAGCTCCTGGGTCTCCTTTCTGCGGAACAACTTGCAAACACATCAGTCCTGATTCTCTTCAATAAAATGTATGGGTCTACAGGCTAAAGGGAACATGTGGCTGGGGTGGTGGTGGAAAGAATTCCAGGGAGGAGATTTTTGGGGTGTGCATGGGTTGAGAATGAGGGGGTACAGCCAGGGATTGGGCAGGTTTGTGACAGCCACCACTCTGATAGCACTTCTTTGACTACAGTGATCTACCCTGCTACATGACCACAGAGGAGATTCAGTCATTAATCAGGCTTCCGGACATCATTGCTTGTGCTAAGCAGAACATCACCATAGCAGAAATCAGCGCCTACAAAGGCACTGGCTTGGCCAGGGTACTGCGCTGGCTCCAGGAACGGCATAGAACCAGCAGCTAACAAATGGAGAAGTGTGACTGGCCTACCAGGTGGCCAGGTTCAGAGGATAGCATTGCTTAACTCCTGATGGTTTGTTCCGAGAGGAGCAAAACAACTCACCATAGCTCTAGATGATAGGGCTCCTTGCTGAGGTGCATCAAAGGGTACTGAGATACCTAGAGTACAGAAACTGCTGATACCTTGTCTTTGAAAAAAAGACTATTCCCAGGGCTGGGAGAGGAGGACAGGCCTGCAGGTGGCTGGGTGTCCTGCTGTCATCCTGTGGTGGTACCGCTGGGACTCCTTCCAAGAAACATCTTCTCAGACATGCTATGCCAATCATCATGTGTCACCCCACAGTTATAGACTGTCTTAGTTCCTGTCCCATTGGTACTTCAGGGGCAGGAAGCTGTGATCACAGGTGACACTGAAAAAAGACAAGCATTAGCAGGCTTTTTAAATCAAAGGTTTGCATGGCATTAGAACCTTCATCAGTAAAGATCTGAAAACCCAGGGAGAACAGTTTTTACAATGCCCAGTGAGAATGGACAATTGTGTAGAATTGCCACTGGGCCAGGTTGGTGGCACATATCTATTATCTCAGTACTTGGAAGCCTCAGGGAGGAGAATCACTGCAGTTTGAGGCCAGCCTGGGCTACATAGTGAATTCAAGGCCAGCCTGAACTAAACTACATAGCGAAAAAAACAAAACCAAACAAAATACAGTTGTGCACCCCTATAATCCCAGCACTCGGGAGGCTGAGGCAGGAGGATTGCCATGAATTTGAGGTCAACCTGAGCTACATAGTGAGTTCAAGGTCACCTGTACTACACAGTGAGATCCTGTCAACAAAACAAAACTACACAGTGAGGCTGTGTCTCAGAAAACAAAAGAAGTGCCAGGCATGATCGTGCATGTTTGCAATCCCAGCAGTTGGGAGGCTGAGAGAGGATCACTGCTAATTTGAGGCCAGCCTGAACTAAATAGCAAGACCCTGTCTGAGAAAAAACTAGTGCATTCCTGTAATCCAAGCACTCAGGAGGTTGAGGCAAGAGAGTCACTGCAAGTTCAAGGACAGCCTGAACTACATGCTGAGACCCTTGTCTTAAAAAGACCCAAAAAAGGGGGGGGAAAAGTACAAAATTATGTTAAAAACAAGCAAACACCCAAAAGAAGAAGAAAAAAAGAAATGCAATTGGCCAATAGGGTGTTATGTAATGCTAATAGTTGTAGGGGGGTGGTGTGTAAAGATCCTTCTTGGCCTCTAGCTCTCCTTCCCTTGTGTATGGGGTAGGATTCCTCTAAAATAAAGGTCTTCAAGGAAGAAGGAAGAGAATGACTTCTAAGTTTTGTGACTTGCTTTTGGGGCAGGGGCTTTGCCTTCTATGACTTGTCTTAACTAAGAATTCTGGTTTCTGTGACTCACTTTGGGGTGGGATGGGGGGCAGGGATGAGAACATGAGAGAAGGCCAGGGAGACTGTTTCCTTTGTTTATCTTGGGTTTGATTTGTTTTGTTTTGTTTTGAGACAGGGTCTCCCTATGCAATTCAACCTGGACTTGAACTCACTCTATAGCCCAGGATGGCCTCAAACTGGTAGCGATCCTCTGGCCTCAGCCTCGACACCTGGCTGAGACCTTGTTTCTGAGAGCCTCCCACTCTTCAGTTGAAAGTACAAATGACAAGTGCCATACCTCTGGGTTTTGTGCTCTGATCCCTGATGGTAGATCACAGGAGGTTTCAAACTGTATGTGGTTTAGCCCCCCACGTGGCTAAAAGGTGCCCACTTGCTCCTGTGCACTCTTGTGTTGACACTTGCCTGTGACTCCCCCCCAAGAGGGCCTCAGCAGAGTGGGGCTGGTGCCAGCATCATGTCCTTGAACCTCCAAAACTGAGCTAAATGAACTTTTTTCTGCTTCAGGTATTTATTATAGGAATGAAAAGTGACTAGCATGGGATCTAATATATTGGCTCTCTCTGGACCTCTGATTTCAGAGGACTTAAGTAAAACCTAAGTGTTAGCAAAATTGCTAAGTGTTAGATCTCTTCAGAGTGAAATTCATCCCATTTTTCAGTTGAGTGTGTAAGGATCCCAGACAGGGTTAGCTCTAGTGCATCAGGGCTTCCTCCCATGCAGTTCTTCAGCTTCTGCTGGCCAGAAGCCCACTTTAGCTCAGTCAGACCCTCAACTCCCATGCTCACCCCCACCCTTGGCCTAATGTGTGTTTCCTGGCAGCATTTCAGAAATAGGCTGGTGTAGGGCTAGGGATATAGCTCAGTGGTACAAGCGCCTGCCTGGCAAGCGCAAGGTCCTGAGTTTGATTTCCGGTACCAAAAAAAAAGAAAAGAGAAAAAAAAAGAAAGAAATAGGCAGGTGCTGAAAGGGCCACCAAGCTCTGAATGGTCCCCAAGCCCAGGTGCTCAGCTGATTGTCTAGCAGAGGGACAACTAACCTACCCCAAATCAAGTGCAGTGAGACTACCACTCTGTGCTCAGGTCACCACCAGTGGTAGACTCATGGGGCATCACTGGGACCTCTGCCTCACCATACTTCTGCCATGGGGTATGAGAATATGGACCAACTGGGAAAAGAGGACCACTACTTAATAGGTCATTAAGCCTACAGGCAGAGACTGTAGCTGCTGCTTGACATCCTGCACCTGTCATCATCTGAAGTAATGCTCTTTTGGCTGGGCATGGACTTTCCTAGAGAAGTTCGTGGGTGAGACAGTTATCCTGAATCTGAGAACAGGCTTTGGAGCCACAGGGAGAGAGCCTGTTCTTTTGGCTGGCTACCAGTTTTAAGGTTGCAGAGCCTCACTCCACAGCACCAGGACTACAGCAACCCCTATATCTGAATTGGGTTTCTCTGGACTCTTGAGCCACAGTGGGAACTACTGATTACTTGGGAGCCACCGCCAGCTGGTATGGAAGCCTGCTGAGGTGAACTGTTGTAGGCTGTAAATTGTTGGCAGTACTGAGGATTGAACCCAAGGATCATTGAGCTACATTCCCAGCACCCCCCACCCCCACCCTTCCAGATCTGCTTAGAGATAAGGCCTCACTAGGTTCCCTAAGATTGTCCTGGAACTTAACCTTCTCCCTCAGCCTCCTGAGTGGCTGGGATCACAGGAACATACCACTGTGCCCAGCAAGGGTGCTGCTTTTAATCAATTTGGGGTCATGGTCCTCCTGAGAAACTGAAGGTGCTGGTCCCTCACCCCCTGCAAAAATGCCACACAAATGTTTTGTTCAGAGTTGAACAATGCTAGGGTTCCACTTAGACCCAGACCCTCAGAGGAGCTCATTACATCCAGTGTCATCCTCTAGCTCAGTGGGCCTCAGACTGGGAAGTGTACCCAAACCTCCAGATCATGGGCCCTGCCCCCAGGACTCCTAACTCTGGGGACTAGGATGAGCCCATGTATGCACTAACTAGCCAGTTCCCTGCAGCTGCTGGTGCTGCTGGGCTGCATGCTTGAGCCCTTCCAGGTCTCAGTCTCAGCCCTGCTTAGCTTCCTCCTCCCATTGCTCTGGCTATCTGTACCTCTTGGATCTGCTTAGTCTTAGCTTCCTACAGGTGCTGTGTCCCAAAGGCCCACCCTCAGCATTTTCATCAGTTTGGAGGCATGAAGGGAAAGGGATGCTCCAGGAAGGGAAGGGCAGGACCAGCAGGGAGGAGGCTAGGAGGCAGGCCCCACATGCTTCCCTAGCAGAGATATCACAGGCTGCATTCATACCCTGTCAGACATCATGCTATAAGAGAGGCTGAAGCCAGATGGGCGAATAGCCTTGTACTGTTTTGTCCTGCTGAACCTGCACTCAAAGCACCCCAACAGGGCCAGGGATATAGCTCAGCAGCGTAGCACTTGCCTCATAAGCACGAGGTCCTGAGTTTGAGTCCTGGTACCAAAACAAAACAAACACCCAGTACTTTTATATAATGGAATATTACTCAGCTGTAAAGAAAGATAAACTTGAGGCTTTTATAGGCAAATGATCACAACTAGAGACCATACTCATAAGTGAAATAAATCAAACATACATGTGCAAGCACCGCATTGTTTCACTAGTGTAAAACTTGAAAGGGTTAATTTAAACTTGGAGTTATGATGGATGTGGGAAAAGAGAAGGGAAAGGAGAAATTTTGTATGTATGTATATACAGGATCGTTAACATGGTTGTTCTTCTGTCTTCTATTTCTTTGCTGAGAGAAACTGTTAATGAGTCTTTGGTTGATCAGTATTGCATTTCTGTATCTGTTTTCATGAGAAGCCACTTTGAAGATATCAATATGTAATACACCATTGTTAATTCCCTACCACTTTGTTTATAACACCGTATTGTCTGTACTGTTCTTTTGCTATGTTGTAAAATGGCTGTCTGTTAATGTTTTCTTCCTTTTATTTAAAAAAAAAAAAAAAAAAAGACAAACACCCAACAGCAGCAGCAGGGAAGTTTCCACAAGGGAGTGCCCCAAGCCCTCTGAGATCCCATTCCAGAGAAAGAACACAGACCAGGGACCGTGCAAGGCCCATTTGAGAGGACCCTAAGGGCTATACTAGGTTATTTCAGTGTTTTCGGGCAACAAACTAAACACCGTTATCATGCTTAGGAATATTCAAGGCCTGGACTTGAGCCTGCAGCTGCCACTCTGATTCTGTTGGAGGACTGGGGAACCATATTTCCCAGATTCGATTTCCACATGGACATCTCAAGGCACCCAGAGTCAGTACTGACATCTCTGGGGGATGGGGATTTAGCTCAAGGGCACAGCGCCTGCCCGGCAAGCACAACATCGTGAGTTCGATTCCTGGTACCGGAAAAAAACCAAGTACTGACATCCCACAGTATCACTGCCACTGCTTGGCTGTCAGTATTTCCAGACTGGCTCAGGGACATAGCAAGAGTGCCCAGGTGTCAGAACCCAGAACAGTTACAAAAACCAGGCCCTAAGGGGTACAGAATTGAAAATAATCACGATGTTAAGTACATGTATCAATTTCCCAAAAGAATGTTTTATATTAATATACTAATTTTTAAAAAAATGCTGGGTGCAGTGGCATACCCTTGTAACCTCAACACTTGGGAAGCTGAAGCAAGAAGGCCGCTGTGAGTTCAAAGTCAGCCTGCACTACACAGTAAGTTCAAGACCAGGCTGCACTACATAGTGAGACCCTGTCTCAAAAAAAAAAAAGGCCCTGTGCAAAGGACACTAGGTCTTGCCTGGTCTTGCCACACCAGCCATAGGAAGGGCAGGGTCAGGTACACACAGAGGGTCAGAACAGGAGCCTGCCAATATTCCATGACAGGAAGGTTTAGAGGAAGCAGAAGAGGCAAACAGTCCCATAATCCAAGTCACAGAGGCGGTCCATCACATGCCTCAGAAGAAAGGTCACACAGCCTCTGGAACGGATGTAGACACCAGCACCATCGACAGTGGCTGTGCTCTGGCCTGAGTGTCCTGACTCAAACTTCCCAGGTGGCAAGTGTTGTCTAAACTTGCACTTCGCTAGTCAGCCTGAATGAGGCCCAGAGTGCTGCCAGGTATAATTCAAATCAGCGATGCTCATCCCAGTCACCCAGGTGGATGAACCACTGAGTGTCACAAAGTAGCAACAATCACTTTAGAGGCTAACCACGATGATTTCTTTTTTGTTGTTGTTGTTTATTTTTTTATTTATTTTTGAGCACTGATTTCAAAAATAGCAAAAATCTTAATCAAGTTCATTCTGTAAAATGCAAACTTGGGGAAGGGGATTAAAAGATCACACAAAACTCTAGCACTTTACAATGCTCCTCGTGGATTGTGGATTTGGGATTTGGTGAGATCTCTGGGAGCACCTTTGCAGTGGCAGGGTCCTGAAGGCCTTCACACCTCTGCTTTCATTCACCTCGTGCTGAGGGCCAGGTGCTCCCTCCTTCGGCACTTGCTGCCTAACCAGGGTCCCAGGAAGGCTCCATCCCAGGCCACTTTGCCTGCCTCATTTTCCAGAGACCTGTTAGGTGGGTCACAGACATGTTCCTACCCTCTGGATGTATCTCTATTCCAACCAACCTGGGCTAAGGGTCTTCTGTCCCTGGGCGGCCCACTAATAGGTGAGCCAAGGTCCTGGCTCCCTGTGAAAACCCCATAGGTGGTCTAGGGATCAACTGTACCCAGGCTTCTGCTTGCTGTGCTACTGGCCTGCTGATGCACCCTGCCTGGTCCCTGCTTGGGCTGACCCTGAGGGAGCCTCTTAATACTGAACTGACGTACATCAACAGTCTCAGTAATTAATTGGTGTTCAGAGTCATTTTAGGACTGGGTGCTTCTTAAAGTGGCCCTGGGTTCCCTGAGCCTGGACTTTGCTGCAGAATGAAGCTAGGCTCAGATACAAGACACTGGCCCCAAACTACGGGGGAGTAACCATGTATGAGACACAGCCCCCTCACTGATGACTAGGAAAGGGCTATCCTTAGGGGTAACAATTGAGAGAAAAGATCTAGAAACTCTCCACATTGAGAGCTGGTGTGTGGGCCATTATTTGGAAAAGGATCTGCCATCTCTCCTTGGCTTAGGGGTGGCAAACCCTGGCCAATTTCTAGGGGTACCAGGCTCCTGAGTTTCTCCATCACAGAGGCACCTTGGGCTTCCTCTGGGAAGTGTGGCCCAGTGGCTGTGGTGGTGACACCCCCTGCTGCTGTCGCAGCTTCTTCAGGGCCCGGTAGGCCTGCACAGCCCGCTCCCGTTCCTCCTCCACAATCCGCTGCCGGGCCAGTGAGGCGCCCTGAGGCTTCTGGGATACACTGCCAGGGCTCAAAAGCATCTTCAGCATCAGCGACTTCTTGCCAGCCTGAGGAAGAAAGAAGGGTAAGACACAGGGTGGGATTCAGGGGTGATGGCAAGGGCTGCAACTGTCTAACAGCTCTCAGTCCAGTGAGGTGTTGGGGGTGCACCCTACAGCAGACACAAGCACTGGTCTTGGCTCTTATTCCCTGGCAGCTCTGGAGAAAAGACTGGTAACTCTGCCACCTCCTGTGCACCTAGACCCTGCATACCTGGTTTCTGCTTGTGCTCCTCCTGGGCTGGGCAGTCAGCTCTGGTGGCTGTAGGACAACCTCTCCAAACTTCACAGTGTCTGGGGGAACAGAGGGAACAAAGGCCTGCTGCTTACATATCACCTTGGCCCTGGTGCCCACGGCCCCTGCCACCCTCAAATCCCCACGCTCCCTGCTCGCAAGGCCAGGACGCAGAACATGGACTCATCTGCTAGCCTGCCAGCTGTGGACTCAAGGAAATAAGGGGGCTGGTGGGAAGAGCAGGCCCTGGTCTGCATAGAGTCACTTTATAAAGGGTTACCTTGCAGTAGCTCCTGCTCCAGCCGCTCCACAGCCCTCTCCTCCTTTTTCTGCCGGGCTTTATCCAGTCGCCGTTTCTGAAACCTGGGAAGAAAGCATGATGCCTTCCAAATTCCTAACTGCTCATCCCAACCTGGAGGAAGCAAGGGCCATCCTACCCTCAAGAGGTACCCAGGGGCAGAGATGAGACCTGAGCCCTGCCAACCACTGTTAGTCTCCATACCCTTCACCATCTCCAAAGCTACAACCCACCATCCAAGTGAGCTCTGCGTCCACCATACCCTTCGAGACTTCCCAGTTAGTAGCTGTCAGCCCCAGGAAACATCTGATAACACCCGTGGGCATTCTGGGCTGTAACACTGGACAGGATATGGATACTGCCAAGTGTTCTACAATGCACAGGACAACCATACTATGGAGAACTATCGTGCCCCAAGTGCTGGCTGTGCTGCTTTAACCAAATGGCCTACCAAAGTCCCAGAGATGTGTTGTAGCACCTTATGGGGACTGTGAATTCTATGGTCTTACGATAAGTTTGGAAACCATTGTGGCTTTAGGCTATATAAGAACTAAGTTTTCTAGGATGTAATTTTCTTGCCTAATATGACTATAAGTACTTCAAGAACTCAGAAAAAGGGAGACTCTACAACCTATCTACTCTGCAGATCTTTAGAATCAAAAAGATAACATCCTTGCCAGGCATGGTGGCTCACCCCTGTAATCCCAGCACTTGGGAGGCTCAGGCAGGAGAATCACCTTAGGTTTGCAAGGCCAGCCTAACTACACAGTCAGACCCTGTCTCAAAAAACAAAAAACTTGCCTGTGCTAGCAAAAAGGAAAAATTGCTACCTTGCAGCAATTTTTATCTTAACTTCATTGTTATTGTTTGTTTTTGAGGCAGGGTCTCACTATGTAGTTGAGGTTGGCATTTAACTCACTATGTAGCCCAAGCTGGTGTGGAACTCCTGACGATCCTCCTACTCCTGCCTCAGCCTCCCAAATGTTGGGATTACAGGCGTACACCACCACGCCCAGCTACTTTAATTATGATAAAACCTTGGGTTGGTTAATCTGGAAAGTTGTGGTAAAGGCATCTCACAAAGCACTGCTTAGCCAGGTGTGGTGGTGCACACCTGTAATCCCAGCACTGTAGGAAGCTGAAGCAGTTGAATGGCAAGTCTGAGCCTAGTTTGGCCAACTAGTGAGACCCTGTCTCAAAGTAAAAAAATTTTTAGCTGCGCGTGGCGGCACATGCTTGTAATCCCAGCACTCAGGAGGCTGAGGCAGGAGGATTGTTGCAAGTTTGAGACCAGCCTGGGCTACAGAGGGAGCTCAAGGCTAGCCTGAACTGCATAGCGAGATGCTATCTCAAAAAGACAAAAAAAAAACAAACTTTTTTTTAGATGGGCCAGGGGTGTAGCTCAGTACAAAGGCCCTGAGTTCAATCCCTAGTACTGGAGGAAAAAATAAGGAAAGAACACTGCTTGTTGAAACTAACTCCCTACACTCCCACAGGCCAGGAGGGAAATCAAGGCAGGCAGGAGAGGGGAGGCTTGGTCCTGACACCATCCTTAGTAATTGTACAAGTATAACTAAACCTCATGACAGTGACATCTTGATTTACTTTACAGATGAAAACACCAGGCTGAGCAGTGATAGAACTTGTATAAATTACCAAGCCAAAGGCTCTGGAATCTCTTTTTTTAAAATTTTATTTATTTTTTTGGAGGGGGTGGGAATCTCTTTTGGACAAGGAAGGAGAACACTGGAGACAGCTCAATCCAGGTCTAGGCAAGGGCTACATGTCAGCTTCACCCGAAGCCCTATACAATACTGATTCTCGCAGCACGTGGTGGCCCACAACTCTAATCCCAGCACTCAAGAGGCTGAGGCAGGAGGATCGTTGCAAGTTTGAGACCAGCCTAGGCTACAAAGTAAGCTCAGGGCCAGCCTGAACTGCATAGTGAGACCCTGTCTCAAAAAACAGACCAGGCTGGGGATTTAGCTCAGTGGCACAGTGCCTGCCTGGCAAGCGCAAGGTCATGAGTTCGATTCCCGGTACCGGGAAAAAAAAAAAAATCAAACAGATTCCCCCCCCAATATATATATTTCAATACTGATTCTCTCAGGGACATTTCAGTGGCTAGTACCCAGCCTAAGGTAGACAACTGGCCCCGGAAGCCTTCATGCTCTTCCAGAAAAAAAAAAAAAAAAAAAACAAAGCAAGGTCTTTGCATGACCTGAGCCCCCACCTCCACCCCACTGAGCTCTGCCCTTACCAGGATTTTAAGTTCTTCCCTCAGTTTTCCTGAATTGGTATAGGTAGGGGCTGATGTGGCAACAAAATGTTACTGTAGAACCCATCATCTCTGCCTCCGTGGGATTTCCACGCAGACCATGATCCCTCTTGCCCCCAACTCACGCTTTTTTCCGCTCAGATTTCTCCTTCTTGGGAGCTGCCTGCACCTCTGGCTGCCGGCTGGTCTGGTTCTTGCTGAGGAACAGAACGTGCTGGGTCTCCTGCTCCATGCGCTGGATGTAAGCCCCATCAGACTCCCCTTTCCTCTGCTTGAACTTGGGAACCATGATATCTGGTTCTGCTCCCTTTGCTTCCATCTCCAGAGTATTCCTGAAGGCCACCTGGGCTAAGGACAAATGAAGACCCCAGAAAAGATGTGGCATCAGTCAGGAGGGAGTAGATGGTGCCAGCCAAGGGATCCAAGCTCACTTCCCCTCCCAAGACAATAGAAAGAGAAGATCAGGCTCAAGTGGAAGCAGCCAAATGTTGGGAGCAAAGCTGTCTGTACCTCGGGTATCTAGGACAAATCACTGCCTCTCATGAGTTTGGCAGGGCCCCATGAGAAGTGTGCACCATAAACAGTTGCTATAGTGACTTGACCTTGACTTGAGATAACACGGTTTTCTCCCTTGTTTCCCATGAAGCCACCAAGACATGCTGACTGTTCTGCTAATAGATTATTCTTCCTGTCCCCATTAAACTCTCCATGAACTTATTCATATGCTGATGGTATAAATAAATGCGACGCAGGTGCTGGGCAGTTCATTCTCTCCTACCAGGAGAGAGGGCTCCACTTGACCTCAGCTTTTATATGTTGATTCCTGTATTTCTTCACCCCACCTCCCTACCCCCACTGTCCTCCCTCTGAAGTTTCAAAAGCTGTGCTGGACGTGGCAGCCAAAGAGGATCTAAAATGCCCAGTTTAAGTCATCCCTGCAGCAGTGACCTCACAGCCTGCTGGTGTGGGTCAACGACATCCACTGTGGCACAACTGAAAAAAACCAATGAGAGTCAGGCGTGGTGGCACACACCTGTAATCCCAGCACTCGGGAGGCTGGGGCAGGAGGATTGTTGCAAGTTCCTGACCCGCCTGGGCTATAAAGTGAGCTCAAGGCCAGTCTGAACTGCATATCAAGACCTTGTCTCCAAAAAAAAAAAAAAAAAAAAAAAAAAAACAAAAATAACTGCCCCGAAGTGCCTGGATAAATAAATTCCCTCTGCTCATCCACAAATTTCATTACCCAGCTACTGAAGTAAGCCCAACAGAGCTACAGATATGAATGTGGAAAGGCCCTATAAATGGACACAGGCCATAGAGCAATATATAGGATGAAGGAAGAGGTTTAAATAGCAAAGGTGTGAAAATATGAATAATATCTCTCCAGGAAAGGTTATACAGAAAATGAACAAAGATTTCTTTGGAGAGGGGACTGGGGATTTAGCTCAGCGGCAAAGCGCCTGCCTGGCAAGCGCAAGGTCATGGGTTCAGTTCCCGGTACCGGAGAAAAACCAAAAAAAAAAAGATTTCTTTGGAGGAAGGACCAGGGTTTATAGACAGGGAGGCTCACATTTCACTTCATACCTCTCAGATCCGTTTGACTTTAACACATATGTGAGTACACATGTACACGTATACACACACACACAATTTTTATCCAGTGCTGGGGATCCAACTCAGGGCCTTGAGCACGCTCTGTAAGCACTCTACAATGGAGCTACATTCCCAGCTTCCTGGGTGTATAGTTTTAAAATAAAGTACCAATTCAATGTAACACAATTCACAAATGTGCCACCCAGGACTGAGGATACAGCTCTAGGCAGGGCACTTGTGCAGTACGCACAAGGCCAGAGGGCAGAGCTCTACTACAAAAAAAGAATTCCACCCTCCACCTGGGTCAGTATCTCCTCTAACCCCCTTTCTTAGCTTTCCATTTCATCATGTCTTTGGTGAAAAGGCCAAACTTTATTTATTTATTTATTTGTCTTTTTGAGACAGGGTCTCACTATGCAGTTCAGGCTGGCCTCCAATGCACTTATATAGCCCAGGCTGGCCTCAAACTCGCAAGGATCCTCCTGCCTCAGCTTCCCAAATGCTGGGATTATAGGCGTGTGCCACCATGCCCGGCGAGAAGGCCAAATTTTTTTTTTTTTTTTGGTTTTTCTCCGGTACCGGGAACCGAACTCACGACCTTGCGCTTGCCAGGCAGGCGCTTTTGCCACTGAGCTAAATCCCCAGCCCCTGAGCTAAATCCCCAGCCCCAGAGAAGGCCAAAATTTAAACATAAATTATAAAACAGCATTGCTGTAAAATCAGTTTGGAAAAACGAATATATATACACACAAAAACGTACAAGCATGTTGACACTGTTGCCCAACATAACTAGAGTGGCATGAGGCCCAACCTAGACACTAGGGTAAGGAATGAGAAGGGCAAGCTTTTAAGAGGGGTCTGATCAATTTTCTTTCTTAAATCCCCGAATCCACCCACCTCTCTCTGCCTGCTCCTCAAAACCTGGTCCAAGGGATCATCACTTCTCACTGGTGACAGCCTCACTGGTGAGCCATAGCCACTCATTCCCTTCATTATGATGTGATCTTTCCTCAAAGTAAATATAAACAGGGGCTGGGGATTTAGCTCAGCGGCACAGCACCTGCCCGGCAAGCGTGAGGTCCTGAGTTCGATTCCCAGTACCGGAAAAAAAATGAAACAAAACAAAACAAAAAAGTAAATATAAACTGGTCATCACCATTAAAACCCCCTGATAGATCTCCACTACTCTGGAAGATTCAAAAAAAAACAAAAAAAAAAACAAAAAAAAACCCACTTAAAAAAAAAAAACTTCTTTCCCCCTGCTCCTGAGGTTCCCCTAAGCTGCTCCCCCTCCCTGCAGGGGCTTCTTTATTTAGTCTCCTCTGGAACCGCCCCACTACCACCCCCTGCTTTGGTTCTGGTGACACTGGTTTTCCCTCAGTCTTGCTTCCCTTGCCCTGTTCCTGTAGCACTGGGTCTTGGCATGTTTCCTCTACCTGAAACGCTATGCAGTACAATATGTGGGCAACTGGGGGGATTCAGACACACAAAGCTGCTGCTACCAATCAGAGGCCCACACATACCCTCTTTCTTTCTCTTCTTGAAACTGAGGGGTTTTTTCATCTCTTCACGGCTCTTTATGATCTCTCGGAGCCGGAAAGGGATTTCCTGTTCATCCTGGTTCTTAGGCTTGCAATTCACTTTCTTCTTTTCTTTGCTGGGAAAGAAAACCCGGGGGTGGGGGTGTGAGACCCGTCCCAAGTAAAACAAGCAGAATCAGAAAAGGTGGCTAAGCCTGAAAAGAGCAGCGGGGCCGTGGATCCGGCAGGGAGAAGGCCCGCTCCTCTCACCCCGTCCCTGGAACTGCTTTCTCCAAGCATGCTGCGGCGAAAGGCACTCCGAAAATCCGCGGAGCTTGGGACAGCTGGCCTCGCACTGGGGACGCAGCACAGGCAAAACCAGATTCATCCAAGTCTCTACACATTCAACGGATCTTCGCAGAGAGAGGGCCGAGGCACCATCGAGGAAGACGTGAGCCTACTAAGAATGGGTGCTGGAAAGCCTGCTAACAAATCCGCTCCTCCGGGGTCACTACCCACCTGTACTGCCCCGGCCGCGGGGCCGAGCATTTTTGCGGTCCTCGTGGTTGCTGCTGCCGCCGCCGCCGTCCCGGGTTCCCTGGTCCCATAGACCCTGATGGGGCCACCGCTCGCCGCCCAGCACCTGCCATTACCACACCAGGCGCTTTGAGAGCGAAGCCATTTCCGCCCTCCCGAGCGGCCCGCGAACGAACACTACTTCCACTTCCTGCGCCCAGCCGCACGCTCATTGGGTCGGTGCGGCCTCTCTTCAGGCTGGGATTGGGCAGGCCCGCCGCCACTCACAACTTGCCGCGGCAATGCTACCGCGGAGCGTCTCCCGGGCCTGTAGGGCTGTGTGCGCTGCGGTGCACGGCTCGGCAAGTACTGGCATGCTGGGGATGGGGAGGTTGAGGATGTGGAGTCCGCGTCCACCCCAGGTGTGGGAAGGCCATCTAGCCCCCGAGCCCCTCGCGTTCAGGGCATCTACTCAACGCCTCTTGTTTGTAAGGCCTGTAGACCCTGAGGCTCGGCTGTACGGAGGAGCTGCGCGCCCGCGGCAGTTTGTAATTGGCTGTAGGAAGTCTGTAGGAAGCCGGTGGTCGGGGTAGCTGGGACAAATTCGGGGGTGGGGGAGACCCGAGGTTGCTGGGGTTAGAGTCTGAGCCCAAAGCCTTGGGCTTCTTATGTGACAGCGAAGTAGGGTAAAGGTGATGTGACGCAGAATGGTTCATCAGAGGAGAGGAAGAGCTTACCCGTACTGGCTAGACAGGAAGAGACAGCTCTGAGGCCGGGAGCCCAGGAGTACTCCTCTCCCGTGCCCCGATCTGCTGAATGCACACTCAACGCGTGACCCTGAACTTAGCCCTTCTCATGAGTCGTGCCACGTCTTCCTCATCTTGATTTCATTTTACAGATGGGGAAACAGTCTAGAGAGGTGAGAGGTGAGGTCTAAGGTCCTGTGGGAGTGGAGAAGCTGAGGACATGGAGTCACCTGTCCTTCAGCAACAGGAAGACTGAAAGATCCCCAGAATCAGGGACAGGACACACCTTTCCATCTTCCCTAAGAATTATGTTTATCTGCATCCTCAGGGAGCCCGTTGGGTCTCCAGCTGGAACTGCTGCCCCAGCCTTCCAGGAGGAGGCAGTGTTCCTCACAGGCACCATGGCCGAGTGGGGTCTGGTGATGACCGAAGAGAATCAGCCGTGGACCATGGGGAGAGGGCCTCTCAAGCAGGTGCAGACAGCACCAGGCAGCCCAAGACCTCCCTGCCCAGTGGGGACCCCTCAAAACCCTTTTACCCTGTGCCACCTGAGCTCCAGCCCCCAACAAATTGCTGCATGAGCGGCTGCCCCAACTGTGTGTGGGTGGAGTATGTGGAGGCACTGCTGCAGCACTACCAGGATGGTGGGGAGCGAGCTCTGGCTGCGCTAGAGGAGCATGTGGCTGATGAGAACCTCAAAGCCTTCCTCAAGATGGAGATACAGCTCCATATACGAGGTGGTGGCTGAGCCAGTCTGGCTGAGACACCCTCACTCTGGACAGAGACACCAACCTGGTGGCTCCTGCTCTGGAAGCAGCAGTGGCCACCTTTGTTCACAACCAATAGGTGCAACTGTTTATTGACTTTTTCTGAAAATAAATACATTCTTCATGGTGGTTGAACAGGAAGCATTTCTGTTCTCCATAAGGCCTGTATACCTTATCAAAGAAAATGGGTACCAGTTGGCACTATACATCTGCCAAGCAGCTGCAGCCCTCACCAGCCTGTGAGGGTGAAATAAGACTCCATTTACCTGAATGTCTAAGTGACACTCCTGTAGGTTCCACCATCTTGCATGTCCCATTGAAGGTCAGCTCTGTCTACACTTTACATGTACCTGGGAAAAGGCCACTTGGTCACCTGGAGGAAAGCTCTCATCGAGCACTCTGGGAAGGACCCTATCCATCCAGCTGCCCTCAGTCCCTCCTGGGGTCCTAGAGAGACCTCCTTCCTACCAGCTAGATACTGTAGTCAGCCCATAGGAGCCTGGATACTGTCAGACCTGTTCTTCCAACCTACCTGGCCAAGACTCCCAAAGTAGTTGGCCATGGAACAACCAGGAGTCCAGGGACACCAACCCCAGAACCACTTGCCTGGTTCTGAGCTGCAGTCTGGGCCACTATGACCCAAAGCAGAACTTTATGTCAGGGTCCTCAGTGCCCACCCTCCTCCCCCATTTCATGGAAATTTTCCCACCTCAACTTTCCCCAATAATTCCAGGCTGTGATTGCAAATAGTTTGTTCAGGGCTGAGATTAAGCATATGTATACCTATTTTGTCTCCTCATTTAAGAGAAAAGCTAGGGCCAGGGGTGTAGCTCGGCAGCATAAGTGCCTGCCTGGCACAAGATTCTGAGTTCGATTCCCCGTACCAAAAAAAAAAAAAAAGGAGAAAAACTAGCCTTGTGAAATGATTTCATGAGGGAATTTAGCTGATACATAGACTCTTCCCCAGTACCTTGTTTTATGTAACAAGGATCTGTGACAATAGAACCATGAGACCATAAGGTAAATGCCTTACTAGTGGGCATAAAACACTCTTAGGTCAAGCTGGTGTCTTGGAAGGCTGATTTGTATGGTCTGGAAACACTCAGCCCCAGGTGGGCCCTGAGAAGCATGAGATGGTGACTTTATTAGACCTAGACCGTCAAGACGCAGCTAGACTAGCCCTAACTCACACACATTCAGGAATGACTGGAAAGGTTTTCTACAGAGATGGCAGCACAGTAGGGCTTGGTGTGTTTCAGGACTTCCAGAACTTGTTGGCAATGTAGAGAGATCAAAGAAAGGAATAGACTCAGGCTGGTTGGTAGATGCCTGTAATTCCAGCTCCTCTAGAAGCTGAGGAGGGATGATCACAAATTCAAGGATACCTGTACAACTTAATGAGACTGTCTTAAAAATTAAAAAAAAAAAAGCCTGGTGTGGTACACACCTGTAATCCCAGCACTTTTGAGAGGCTGAGGCAGGAGGATTGCCAGAGTTTGAGAGCAGACTGGGCTACATAGTGAGTTCAAGGCCACTGTGCACTACAAAGCAAGAACCCTGTCTCAAAAAACCAAACAACAATAACGAAATTTTTAAAAAGGACTAAGGTTGTAGCTCAGTGGTAGAGTGCCTACTTGAGGTGTATGAAGTCCTGGGTTCAATCCCCAGTACTGCAAAAAAAGAAAAAAATAAGAAAAAAAATATAGACACTAGGGCAGGAGAATTGCAAGTTCAAGCCCAGCCTGTGCAACTTAGCACCTTAGCAAGACCCTGTCTCAAAATTTAAAAAAAGTAGGTAAGAAATATAGACAAAGGGGTGAGATCTGTGTTTTCTATGTGTACATGTGTATGTTTACATATATCATATTCACTGGGCCCTGTGAAAACAGCCTTATTATGGAGTTTAAAAGTTGGGACAGGCCAGTGAGTTGTGAGACGTCTGCAGAAGCCACTGCCCTTGCCCTATGCTAAGAAGGCAAGCCACCTCCTGGGTGTAGAGCAACGAAGCTCACTGGCTCTGCCACACTGGCTGGGATCTTGTCATCATCCATTCAGCCTGCAGGTTCCTACTGAGTAGCAGTGAAGTCCCCAGGCTGGACTTGGGGAACTGGTAGAAATCTATCCAGCTTATTCTCCTCCCTATCGGAATACAAAGGAATCATGCACACTTAGAAACACCATGAGTGTGAGGGAGAAGGGTCGTAGCTGAAACAGGCACCCTGGTCTACCTGGAGTTGCTGCCCCAAGAAGTAACACTGGTCAGAGGTCTGGAGACCCAGGAAGAAGGAGTTAGGGATAAAAGGAGAGGCGCAGGAACTACTACATAGAGAAGCAGGTGCAAAGTCTCTGGGGTCAGAGCAAGAGGCAGGGATTGAATCTGAGACCAAAGAAATGGATAGGGGCTGGGCTACACAGCATGAGGATCCACAGAGGTGAGTTCTTCAGTGATTAGGACTCAAAGTGAAGGAAGAAGGAAACCACTGGCCAGAGCCATCTGTAAGATGGCTGTGTGATTCTGGAGGGAGAGACCCACCTGTGGGCTGTTTGGGATCATACCTGCCTCCCTGTTTCTGCTACGTGCCAAGTGTCCTTCCTTCAGGTCCCTGACCTCACTTCAGCCCTCTGCCTGCCTCTAGAATCCTTGGGAGCCAACAATCCCATTAGTGTAGCATCAGAGAAGAGTCTTAATCCGCTCACTGCAGCAGGATAAATGCCAGCACCAGTGCTCTGTTGAGCCACATCCAACCACCGGCACCTGTGGCCCCGAGACCTGTCTAGCATCTGGTGAGTAGTAACCCACCTCCGTTGCCTTTCCTGGCAACAGGTATCTTCCCATCCACCCAGGGCAGGGGGGCCCCACAGGCCTTCAGCACCTTGGCTAAGCTCTGGGCTCTTCAGTAGTCTACCCCCACCGTCATCCTTTAGAGGGGACACTGCTGACCATTTCTTTGCTCCTGGTATCAGATGGTGTACCACTGTCCCCAAGGCCAGCGATGTAATGGTCTGGAACCCTCAGGCCACATAAGATCAGGTGACTAGGTGGTGCCAGTCACAGGATTCCCATGGGATCTCCACCAGGACACCAGCTGCCCACCACGAACCCATGACTTGGAGAGGAGATCTGCCTCAGCTTCCTGGAAGCAGCTGTCTGGAAGCAAGGGGTTGGGAGCCACAGGGCTGAGCAATCAGGACCATTAGGCTTATGAGGCTGGGTTCTTCCCAGCCTGGTGCCAGCCCCAAAGAAAGAGGCTGCACCTGGGGACAGAAGGTGGGACAGAGGGGCAACCTGTCCTCATCACATAGTCAGTCTTAGTTCCAGGGCTCCAGCAAATAGCTGGTGCTGGCCCAAAGCTGGAGTCATTTAGGAGAGGGGACCCCAAAAGGTGTTCCTAGGAGGATCTAAGGCCAGGGACAGTGCCTCTGCCCATGTCACATGTGTAGCCTCAGAATATTCTGGCAGCATGTGCAGAACATTCTGTGCAGTCCCTGAGAGATTAGGAGTCTCTCTCCGCTCTAATAGGCTTAGAGGAAGCTGAGCTGTCCTTGGCCAAGGACATCGGGGCTTAGGGCATTTGGAAGAGGCTGTGTGGAGTGGGGAGGTCACCTTGGGTGGCACCTGCAAGGACAATGCATCGTGCAGAGCAGCCTCACCAAAGCCAGGAGGTGACACTGACTCAAAGCAGGCCCCAAGTGTGGTGACAGAGGGAGGACACTGGGAGCCCAGGAGAATATTAGCCTCCCTCACCCTCCCTGCACCTCAGTTTGACTCTGTGAAGTAGGGCTGGGAAGGTGAGGGTTACACAGCTCAGCAGGTAGCTGGTCCTGAGATAGGGACCCTTCTCCTAGGGTGCCCCTACCTTCCCCTTGCATGGGCCATTATCCATCATCATTACTTTGTCCCACCCCCCAAAACAGGCAATAAACAGAACAATAAGCACATAAATATGAGCAAAGAGAGTCATACAAGCATGCTAATAAACTAGGAATTTGACAGAGTGACCATGGTGTGGGGGCAGAGTGGGGGCTGGGGAGGGTGAGGCAGCCCGGGGCTGACTGGGGCAGCCCAAGGCTTGGGTCAGGCCAAGGATATAGCTCAGTGACACAGTACCTGCCTGGCAAGTGCAAGGTCCTGAGTGTGATTCTTGGTACAAAAAAAAAAAAAGGGAAGGCCCAAGGCTCTGTGGCCCAAGGCTGGTAAGGTTGACCAGCTGGGCCAGGAAGGGGCTCTGTAGGGTCTCATCCCAGCCCCAGCAGGGACCCCCAGAAGCTTGCAACAGTGACAGCTGGATTCAGACTCCAAGGCTACAGGAAAGAGCAAAAGTTCAGTGGTCAAGTAATTGCAGGACAGGTGGTGAGAAGTCCTGGTTTGGGCCATCATGACCAGGGTGTGGGTCTGGTGCAGATGCTGCATGGGGTAGAAGGACACCCAGCACTGTGTATGGCCAGCAGCAGTGGGGATGTGTGTCTGGGCCAGGCAGGGCAATGACTGCAAGGGTGGGGGGACCCATGTGGAGCCAGAAGAAAGCTCTCTGGGGCAGAAGCCACTGAAGGATGGTGGGGCCGATCCTCTGCTCCAGGGCAGGGGTCAGGAGCAGAAGGGCTGACCAGGACCCCCATTTTGTTGGCCCTCAGCCTGCATGAGGAGTCCTGCCCAACCTGAGGGCATCCAGAAGCCAGGGGTCACTGCAGTATCTCTGCCATCCTCACCATGAACCTGGAGGTGCCCAAGGCTGAGATCCGGTCAGCCACCAGGGTGATAGGAGGACCTGTCACCCCCAGGAAGGGGCCACCCAAGTTTAAGCAGCGGCAAACCAGGCAGTTCAAGAGCAAGCCCCCCAAGAAAGGCGTCCAAGGGTAAGCAGGACCCGGGAATGGGAGCCTCGCAAAGGGTGGAGTGGCGGTCCCCCAAGCTGCACAGGAAGATGAGGTGGAGGCTGGGGTGAGACTTGGCCACTTTCTTGGCCCCTGCCAAGCCAGGGGCCAGGCAGTTCCTGAGGCCTGAGGCAGGAAGGGCTGTCACCAACTCCACGTGCCACAGTCAAGATGGTCTGGAAAGCAACCCACTGCCACTCGGAGATTCAGCCACTGCCTCATATCAGCAATGTGTGTGTACCCCATCCACACGCATCTGTGTACACACAAGCCTGCCACAGCCATGTGCGCACTCAGAGGCCCTGCTTGCTGTTTTTCTGTTGCTATGACAAAATACCAGAGGCTGGATACTTTATGCAGAAAAGAAGCTTATTTAGCTCACAGTTTGGAAGGCTGCAAGTCCCAGGTGGGGCAAGCCCCATGGTTCCACCTTGAGGGCACTGTGGCTCCTTTGCAACATGGCAGAAGGCATCATGGCGGGAGCACCAGCAAAAGGTGCAAAAAAGGACAGACAGATCACATGGTGAGATGAGAAGCTGAGAGTGGGGAGTCCCCAAGCTCATGCTCATTTTATGGGGTCATAACTGGGTCCTGCAAGAACCCCATTAATCCATGTGACCTAATCATCCTTCACTAGGCCCCCCCTTAAGGCTCTACCGCCTCTCAGTACTGCTACATGAGAGTGGGTCTCCAGCTCACAAGGCTTCGAGGGACACACCACACCACACCTACACACAGCAGGCACACTCATACCATCCCACACCCACCACAGTCCCCGCCCTTCTCTTACCCACATGCCTGCCCACAACCCCTGGGCCCCAGTGTGATTCTCTAGGCAGCCACCTCAGCCTGTGTCCATGGGAGGAACCCCTCTTGTTAGCCCAGCAGCTGGAAGGCTAGGTCCTGACGTCAGGCCACCATCCTGACCACTTCTGTGTCTTTGTAGGTTTGGGGATGACATCCCTGGAATGGAAGGCCTGGGAACAGGTAAGAATCCTGAAGAGCCGCCCACAGCCTTCCCTGCTTACTACTCAGGGTATTGCCTATTTCTCCCCCAACATCGCCTCTTCATTCGCTACTGAATGAGGGGCCCAGGAAGTAGGTTCACCAGCATGAGGACCAGAAGGAACCCTCGCTGCCCTGTTTGCAAGGGCCTCCTTCCCCAGCTCTACCCTCAGGACTGCTGTACCCCCTCTGCTGGGTGGGGCCCAGTTTGACATGCCCCCCTAACTAATATGTCCTGGGGAGGGCCTGCACCCGGGGCATGTGCTCTTATTGGGCCAACTGTGGTCTCCTCTTGGGATATGGAAAACAGAGCCATAGGATGGGGTGGCCCCAGGACCATGGCTCCTCCCTGACCATGCCCCTCCTGCAGACATCACAGTCATCTGCCCTTGGGAGGCCTTCAACCACCTGGAGCTGCATGAGCTGGCCCAGTATGGCATCATCTAGCCCAACAGCTGCCAGGAGCCCTGGACCCTCCAGGTGCCCTCTGTGAGGCTCACTCAGGGGCCCTGTCCAGAGCCTCCAGTCCTACTTATATCTGGGCTCCAGGGTGGGATGACCTCAGGCTCTGGATACCAGCTACCAGGAGCCCCCCAACCTCCCCCAGGACACCCTGCTCACCTTCCAAAGACCCTGGCCTACCCCCTCAGGTCTGCAGGTGGCCCGTCCCAGGCTCTTCCCCCTTTGAGGCTGGAATGCACATGGGAGTATCCCCCATACCCCAGGCCCTGCACTTCCCTCCCAGCTGGGTGACCTGGGTGGCACATGATGGGTCAGGAGTCTACAGCACATGCAGTGAGACAATGTTCTCCCACTCATCTCCCACTCAACCTTTCCAACATGGCCCACCTTTGCTGCCCCTGTTTCAAAATAAATTAGTGTATTCTTGTTTGTCTGAAATGTCTGGCGGGGGAGGGGGGGCGGTGCTGGACCTGAAAGTGAGGGCTGCTTTGGCCCAGACACGTGGAGGAAGGTGCAGGGCGGTGGGCAGTGGGGGTGGGATGGCCTGGCCAAGTAGAAAATGCATAAACCCATGGAGCACATACTCAAGTTACAGAGCCTTGGCAACATGGCACATGAATTAGGCTATGTCCCTACCTTCTCCCAGTGGCCACAGTCAGCAGTATGTGTAGGTGGCCAGGGCCATCCTTACTGGGAAGGTGGGAACTGGCAAGGCCCACATACCGGGGGGCAGGGGGAGGAGCTCATCTCTCTATCTCCCAGGCAAGGAAACCAAAGCACAGAGATCCTGTCAGGAGCCTACATCCCAGCCAAACATGTGCCCACTGTGACCAGGGGATCCCATTCCTGACACCACACAGGAGTCACCCTCACACACCTGTGCAAGCGGTCTGTGGCACACACGGGTCCCAAGTGCTCCTGACCAGGGTGGCCATGTCTTCCCACAGGAATGATCAGACAGTGATTCTTGGAAGGGTACTCTGTGATTCTGCTTACAGGACAATCACAAATGGGCCAACACTGACTCTGGAGATGAAGTCAGAGCTGAGCTGACCTCTGCGGCAGGGAGCCTGAGTGTCTGGGGACTTCCCCATCTTGACCTGGTGGCGGTTGCAGGGTATAAGAATTTCTCACTTGGCCCCTTGAAATTGGTAGTTTACCACAGGAATGGTACTCTTCAGTGGCAGTGTGCCCTCCTCCCAAAAACCCCTTCTGGCAGGAGAGGCCTTGGCCTTACCCTCAACCCCACCACACTCTGGAAACGGGGAGGGGCCCCTATAAGTGAAGAAGTGAGGGGTTGGGAGCTGGCCAGAGGCAGGTCAGGTCCAGGGTAAGAGGCAAGTACCCACAACTTGTGCTCTTCACACCAGTCAGATAGGAAGTCTTTGCAAGGGATGGGGGGCTGTGTGGGTCCTCAAGAAAGCCAGAGCGACATCAGGTAGTGATGCAAAGTTGATTGTAGGGCTCAGGAACCATAGGAAGGAAGGGGGTACAGGATGGAGAGGGAGGGGTCCCAGGGTGAATTACTTGGACTACCCCCCCATTGCAGGCTAGCCAGGGGAAGCCTAAAGCCCAGCCTGTACCTGATCTCTCCCTCCCTTGACCCTGCCCAGTGGGGAAGACAGCACAGGTAGTTTCATGTTCGGGGAGGGCCTGGCCCCAAGTCTTCCACTACCTTTTGGGCAGCTAGGGCCCACAGCAGCTGGGTGGCCAGCAGGAGCTCAGCTCCCTGTACCAGCACGATGACAATGGCGCAGGCACCTATGGCCTGAATGTTCCTCAGCAGCCACTGCTGCAGCCGGGGGCTGCAGCCCTCCAGGTGTACAACTTGCCCAGCCACGGCCTGGTCCAGGCGTAGTACCCTAAAGCCACACTGGGTATTCACTGATGCTCCATCTTCCTGGGGGTTGATACAGCAAGAGGCAGGAAGGCTGCAGGCCTGGACCCCTGGAGAGCTGCAGTTGAAGTACCTGCAGGGCACATGAGGCTCAGTCCCAGGGGGAGCCCACTGTCTCACCCACCTGCAGATTCTCATGGCATAGACCTACATACACTCATACACACATACACACATCCATGCATACACTTGCATGATAGCATAGGTATACACACATGCAAGAACATAACACACATGGACATACATGAGCTTCCCACGTCCTTGTTCACAGTAGCCTTCTGCCTTTGCAGACAGGTATAGTGAGAAGTATGTAGTGAGACAGTTGAAGGGGATTTAATGAAGGGCAGTAAGAAGACCTCACTCCAGCTGGGTGTGGTGGTGCACACCTGTAATCCCAGAACTCAGGAGGCTGAGGCAGGAGGATCATTGTGAGTTCAAGGCCAGCCTGGGCTACAAAGTAAGCTCAAGGCCAGCCTGAGCTGAATAGCGAGATCCTGTCTCAAAAAACAAAACAAAACAAAGCACAACACAACACAAAACAAAACCTCACTCTATAGATGCTGTGGGTTTGTTGGAGCAGGCAGAGTTGTGGTGGGAGAAGGTGACAGAGCCCTACCAGGTACTTCTGAAAGGGGCGGGGGGGTCTCAGTGGAAAGAGGCAGCACTGAGCAGTGACAAAGGGTGAGGGAGGAGTCCCAGATGGCTAAGGAGCTGCTGCACGCATCACAGCCCAAACTGTGTCCCTTACCTGCCCTTGGTCTTCCATGGGCCTCCAGGGCCCTGCACACATCTCTCTGGACCCTGGGATGCAGACCTGTACACTGGTCCCCAAGCTGCCCTCACAGCTGCTATCTCAAGCAGCACAACAGCGCACCTCACTGAGGCAGCAGAGGGCTTGGAAGCGCCTGTGCACTCCACTTGGTGCCTGGTACCTGGAGGGGCCCAGCTCATTTTAGCAACAGCTGGGAACAAATGGCCAGTTATAGAGTCTCCTCTGACTCCATCTCTTGTGGTTACTTGGGTTGAAGGCTTCAGGAAAGAAGCTTGCTTATTTATGAGACAGGATCTCACCATGTAGTTCAGGTTGGCCTTGCAATCACTCTGTAGCCAAGCTGGCCTCAATCTCACAACAATCCACTTGCTTCAGCCTCCTGGGTGCTGGCATTAGAGCTGTGTGTCACTACAACCAGTAAGAAGCATACTTTTTCTCCTAGGTGTCACAGGAAGGACAGAAGCTACTCAGGCAAAAAAAAAAATTAAAAAATAAAATTTGTCTTAAAAAGGGCCAGGCATGCATGGCGGTGTATGCTTGAGTTCGAGGGCAGCCTGTGCTACAAAGTGAATTCAAGGACAGCCCGCTCTACATAGTGACACTCTGTCTCAAAAAAAAAAAGAAAAAAAAGAAAAAGAAGTAGCTCAGGCATCTGTGTGTGGGGAATAAATTGCCAAACATGTATTGCATTGAGGAGTAGGGTGGGCACTTGCTTAGTGAGTGTGAGCATCTCAAAAAAGAAAGAAAGAATATATTATGTCCCCAAGCAATGTTTATTATTTTACTTTATTTTTGCCTTTTTGAGACAGGGTTTCACTATGCAGCTCAGGCTGGCCTTAAACTCACTTTGTAGCCCAGACGAGCCTCAGGCCTCGAACTCACAGAGATCCTCCTGCCTCAGCCTCCTGAGTGCTGGGATTACAGGTGTGTGCCACCATGCCCAGCCCAAACAATGTTTAATATCTCTCTCTCTTTCTCTCTCTCTCTCTCTCTCTCTCTCTCTCTCTCTCTCACACACACACACACACACACACACACACACGAGAATTGTAATTTAGAAAGACATCCTGAATTAACCTAAAACTGATTTTCATTTGACATTGAGATGTTCTAGCTGATGAAAAAAACATTTGGTGGCCAGGCGTGGTGGCGCACCCCTGTAATCCCAGCACTCGGGAGGCTGAGGCAGGAGGATCCTTGCGAGTTCAAGACCAGCCTGGGCTACAAAGTGAGCTCAAGGCCAGCCTGAACTGCAGAGCGAGACCCTGTCT
>NW_004955506.1:1445575-1449318 GCF_000276665.1 Chinchilla lanigera
CTTGACCTCATGGTGATCCTCCTGTCTCAGCCTCTCCATTGCCAAGATTATATGCATATGCCACCATGCCTGGCAAAAAAAAAGTGACTTTCTAAGCCTGCTGGTGTGGCTTCTCCATTAACATCCCAGACCCCTTGGGTCTGGCTGGAAGGAGGGCTTAGCCTGGGCCCAAGAGTTGCCAAAAAGGCTGATCCAGGCCCTGGGCCTGTGGATCAAGGACAGGCAAGTACTTCAGCACCTCATGGTGTGCACATCTGTATGTGTGTATGTCTATCTATATGTGAATGTATTCCTAGGAAAGTATGCTTGAGTACAAGACAGCTCTCTGTGCACATGAGGACACCTGAGTGTGCATACACATGAAACCTACCACAGTGCGTATGTGTGCATGTGTGTCCACGCAAATGTACAGGCACCTGTTAACATCTGTACACATGTGCATGTACATGTGAGTGAATATGCGGCTGCCTGGCTACCTGTTCCCCTGCCCACCCCAGGACTCACAGGTTCTGCTGCCAGTCCTGGTAGGATTCTGCTCCACAACACTGCAGTCCCAGCTGGACTTGGTCAAGGAGGAAGTGCAGGTCTGGGTCATCCTGGTAGTGAGTGATGGCCACTTGCAAGGTGTGCTCAAGGCTGTCCTGTAGGGGACCCCAGAGGGCTACCACCAGGGTCCCTGCCAGAGCCTCAAGCACCAGGAGGCCAAGGATGGCCCCACAAAAGCAGCGCAGGAGGCTGCTGCTTTCACACAGGGCTCCCAGGCAGCCGGCTAGACTCACGAGGCTGACCACCAGCCCGCCAAGCACCAGCCCCAGCATGGGATCTGGGGGCAGGGTTCCCCCCAAGCCACTTCCCAGAGAGCCCTTAACAGCCAGGCCCCAGAGCCCCACAGCCAGGGCAAGCAGGCCCAGCAGGGAGAAGAGGAAGTTGGAGAGGAAGGTCAGACACTTGATACAGCTACTCCCCATGGGGAGAGAGGCAGCCGGATCTCTGCTCCAGGCCTGGTGCTTGGCCCCAGGAGCACAACAGCAGTGGCTCCAGGCCCCCATCTTGTTTCCCTGGGGTGCTGGATCTAAGTGGCTTGATGTGGCTGGACTGTCCATGGAGAGGGGCAGCTCCCGGCCTACAGCATCCTGCAAAGGGAAAGAGAATCAGAGACTTCACCAGAGAGATCCTAGTCATTCAGACCCTGTAACAATCAGGACAATCAGCAAAAGAGCTCCCCAGCAGTGGTCAGGAGGTCTAGCTCAGGGTTAGTCTGCTGCCTGCAGATGTGGCTGTGGGGGCAACCACACCCTGCAAGGTCTGTGGTAAAACTGAGAAGGCAGTGGTTGATAAATGCTCCTCTCCTCTCTTTTTTTTTTTTTTGGTTTTTCTCCGGTACCGGGAACCAAACTCACGACCTTGCACTTGCCAGGCAGGCGCTTTGCCGCTGAGCTAAATCCCCAGCCCCTCCTCTCCTCTCTTCTATCCCTGAGCTACAGAAGGGCCCACTCTGGTCTTGCCTTCCTGCAGTGCAGGAATGTGTAGTCAGGACACTTTCTCTGCATCCCAAACGAGTCTGCTAGGGTCAGTCTATAAACACCGTGCAGTGGAGTGACTATGTGTAGTTATAGCGGGGCTCCGCACCTAGGCGGGGCAGTATGGCTGCCTCCCCTCTGAAACCAACCTTGAAGTTCTAGGACCTGCTCAGCCCCCTCCGCTAGCCAAGCCCCGATGAGAGCAGACACCAAGCTGGGCCCTGCAGTAGATGTTGCAGGAAGGGACTGGAGGGTGCCTCAGGAGACCAGAAAGGCCGTCTGGAGGAGGCAGGTGTGAGGAGGAGGGATACAGGGAGAGGGGTCAGCCCCATAGGTACCCAATTCTACTCAAAACAAAGTTTGACATGGGGGAGAGTTCAGAAGTTGGGGCAAAGCATAGGCAAGGCTCTCCTTTCCACTTTGAAGATGCTGTCCCTCCATCAGGGCTCTCTGACTTTGCAATGAGGCTTCTTTACTCCAAATTTGGAGCAGAGGCCAGGAGGTGTACTTATCAGCCCCTGGCCCAAACAAGTCACTACAAGTGAACGGACAGGCTGTCAAGCCCCGTTGGCCAGAGAGGGACTGTCAGAGGCCATGGATATCCATAGTCTTTACCCTCTCTTACATCCTGAGCCAGAGTTACTGCCCTAGAGCCACAGGAGACTCAGAGGCCAGGACCAGGGCACCAGGATGGGGTGTGGCTCAGTGTGGCAGGCTTGTTTGAGACCCTGGGTTCAATCCTGAGTCTTAACAGCTTGTCCACTTTACCCACACCCACCTAGTAGAGAGTCCCAGCGCACCATAACGCATGGGGTGGGACTAGGGTGGGGTGAGAACCCATTGTAGGGCCTCCTCTGGGGCGTCAGGGATGGGGAATATTTCCCAGCTGGTGTGGCCACCCAGCCTGGCTTACCTGGGGAAGCAAGGGGCTGCGTTCCTCTTTCTCCATACTCTCATGGGAAAAGAAACCCTCAGCACAGGGCTAGGACAAATGACTTGTTACTCTCTGGGTGGGGCTACTGGGTCCCTGGACTGCTCTGTGAGCTGTGCAGCTCAGGCTGGGGGAGCTGTGAGTCCTACCCACACTCCAGAGTCACAGTAGGATCATGTGAGCAGTCACATTTTAGGGCTTAAGGCGGGCCCTGCTTGTGGAGATGCAGACGTCTTTCTTCTCCACCCCTCATTTTTGGCCTTGGCTCTGAGAATTTCCTAAGGAATTTCCTTGGGGAGGGGTTACACTGTTCACTTTATGGCTATCATTGTAGGGCCCCAGTGTGGGCCTCAGTCTTGCAGGTTCAGTGCAGCTCCACCAGCACCTGACCAGAGTCAGACCCACATCAGCTGGTTCACAATAACAATCCCAAGAATGCAGGAGCAGCCTGAGTGTCAATTTACTCTCTCAGTTTATTCAGTGCAAGAATGAAATATAGCATCTACCTGCCAGGTTCCATCTTTCCTGATATCTAGGCTTGGGGCTCCCCCATCTTCCCTTCTGAGCTTCTCAGGAGAAGTTCATCTTGATCACTGTGGGTCTTCATTCTGCCAGGACCCAGGCCACATGGCTGACAGGTGGTCAGAAAGTGTGCTGTCAGTGCTGGGTTCCCACCTGCCATCAACTCTCTGACCTTGGACAGATCCCCTCCCCGACCTTGGACAGATCCCCTCCCCAGGCCTCATGTGGGATGAGTGTAAGATACAATATATTTGTCAATAGTTCCTCTAGGGGAAAGGGAGGTTGAGCATATGTATACAATGTAATTTCATGTAATTTACATACAGATTTGCAGTGCTAGGGAGCAAACCTGGAGCTTCACACAAGTTAGGAAATTGCACTACCACTGAACTACTTCCCAGTACTTTTTATTTGAAAATTTTTTATTTTTAATTATTTTTGAGATAAGGTCTCATTATCCAGTTCAGGCTGGGCTTGAACTTACTATGTAGCCCAGGCTGGTCTCGAATTCATGGTGATTCTCCTGCCTTAATCTCCTGAGTGCTGCAATTACAGGCATGCACTATGTCTGGCCTTTATTTTATTTTTTGAAACAGGGTGTCACACTAAGTTGCCCCGGCTGGCCTCAAACTTTTGATCCTCTTGCTTCAGCCTCCTGACCTGCTGGGGTATAGATGTGTGGCACAGTACCCAGCTTCCCTGTGGTAACTTTTATGGCATCCTTAGTGAACTGGTACTCACTCTCTCTCTCTCTCTCTCTCTCTCTCTCT
>NW_004955506.1:1449898-1460504 GCF_000276665.1 Chinchilla lanigera
CCCGGCATGACCCCATCTCTGAATGCTGACCTTCAGCCAGCACTCCAATCGGTGTCCATCAGACGCTATCAATCTTCCAACACTTGACCTGGCTCCAGCCACCTCTGGTCCTTTGCTCCCACTGCCATTTGTCCTTTGGACTGTTGCATTGGCTTTCCTATCTTCCTCCATTCATCCTCAAGAAGGATCCTTCAAAAGTAGAACAGAGCTCGTCTCTACTCTCAGCCTTCATAGGCTTTCCACTGTGTCTAGAATAGAGTCAAAGGCTTTCTGTATTGGATGTTACTCCTCTGGATACCATACCCCAACTGTATTCCAGATTTATTTGCCACTTGTCTCTGGATCACCCAAGTATGTCTCAGAGCCCTGGATCTTTATACTTGTGTTTCCTTCATCTTACACCACTCCTCCTTCAGGAATCTGCATAGGTCACTTCATCTAGGACCCTGTTTCAACCTCCCTTCCTGAGAAGTCTTTCTTGACCATCTTTTTTTATGACTGTGTGCTAGAGATTCAATGCAGGGTCTCAAACAAATGCTGTATCCCAGTCCTGACAATATAATTTTAAAACAGCTACTGTCATGTCCTTAGCCCTCCTTGCTTTGGTTGCCTGCATAGCATTTACCAAGACCTGGCAGCACATCTTTGCAAGTTATCTGCCTGCTGGTAAATTCCACGAGGGCAGAGGACTGCCTCCCTTCTCCTTCATCATCAGCGTAAGAGTCATGCCATACATAAAATGAACAGTTGGTAAATCTTTGTTGATGGAACAGATAAGCCAAATTTAGATAACTGCAGAAGTGTAAGTTATAAATAGTATGTGTTATCAAAACAGACATTGTGAGAGCAAGTCAACACTTGATCTTCGCCAAAAGGCCGAGAAGCGATGCGAGAGCAATTCAAGAAAATAAAAAATAAGAGGTGGGGATGGGAGGTAATAAAAATAATAATTTCCTCAGTTTTAAATCAACGCAATCTGAAATCGAACTATGATGTTAAAATGTGTAGCTTTTAGTTTCCTAGAGATTTTCATAATTTGTTTTCGCCATCACAGGTGAGCTGGCTACAGAACTCGCCGGGCCTTGTGCAAAAGGCAGAGCTCTTTGTTGGAGTATTTTAATGTGTCAAGACAGCAGCATCTTGATCTAGCCTCTGACCTTCCCAGCGGCAGGTGGATTGTGTTGAAGCAGGTCCTAAGGCACACATACTCAAAATGCAGTTTAAATTCGTTGGGATAGTGCTTTTCCCCAAACAGAACACACCAACTGCATTTTGGGCTGAAATTTCGGATGCTCGATTCTTCTGAGGGTTTCCCCACAGGATTCCGGGTTCAAGGGCAGTTTCTCGTCCTGCACAGCTTCAGTCAGCAAACACGATCTCTCTCACGCGGCAGTGCGGGGTGGTACGGGGCGGGGGCGGTTCCCAGGCGGCGAAGTATGCGCATGCTCGCAGCCGTTGGCAGGGCCATTGGCTGGGCCGGAACCTGGTTTCAGGGCTAAGCACCCGGAGGATAGTGTTGGGAGACGCACCGGACGTCGTCTGCTGGAGGAGCCGGGCGGCGAAGCTGTAACGGCGGTGGCGGCGACGGCGAGAGGCCGGGGCTGAGGCCGGGGCCGGTGCTGTGAGGGCCGTGGGGCTACAGGCGGCGGCGACCCGGGGCCCAAGCCCGGAGGCAGGAGCGGCCGCCATGGCCGAGAGCATCGTGAGTGTGGAGGCCAGGCTGGAGCGGGGCGTTGGGATGAGGCAGCAGATTTGCCGGCGTCCTGGGCGGGCCGCGCGCGACGTCCCCGGCGCTGGCCGGCTCTTTGGCGCTCGCCCTCGGCTTCTGGCGGTCGGTGCCCTGGCGCGCGAGTCGGGCAGGCGTGAGGAGTCCCTTCCTGCCCACCCGCCGACCCCGGCCTTCCCCGTGGCCCGGAGCCGATGGCGTCCTTTTTTTTTGCCCTCTGGGCCCTCTCGCCACCTCCCCGATACTGGCAGGGCCTTGTCCAGAGTCACTCCGGGAGAGCCATCGGGGCGCGGGGCAGCCTTGAGGAACCCCCTCTCCGAATAAGCGGCCGGGACTGGGTGGGGGACAGACATTCCCTGGCTGGGTTGGCTCCTTGGTGCGGGGAGAACTTCCTGTTTAGAAGTAGTATGGTGACTAAGGTTGATGTCACTTTACCTGACATTAGAATCGTCACACTCCCCTGCCCCCTCACAGTGGAAAACATCAGGGAAAAATCAGAGAGAATCACTTGTGAAGTTTCTCCTCCAAAGTAAATGTGGCTGGAGGAAAAACTAACAAGCTGGTTGGACAGAAGACTTTTGGTCAACCTGTTAAGGAGTATTTGGGATTTCTTGAATAGCACAGCAGTAATAGGTGGCAAGTAATGTGCATGCCAAAGCCCAGGACAGTCTCCAGTTGTGGCAACTGTCCTGGAAGCCTTCAGTGCTTTCTGGGTACCTTAGGTTTCCAGGAAAATGCAGCTCTTGTGTTTAAGATTTCCCTCTGAGGGCGGGCCTTCTTCCTCAGCGCTTCCTTTTAAGGGTCCTCTTGACCCCTGTCTGTTTCCCAGGCTGGAGAAGAGTGGAATGAGTACACTCCCAAGAGAAACCTCAGGAAGGCTGACTCCTATTAAAAGTAAAGCGCACGCGCACACACACACACACACACACACACACACACACATAAAGCTCACTAGCCCAGCATGGTGGTGCATATCTGTAATCCCAGCACTCAGGAGACCCTGCCTCAAAATAAGGAAAGAAAGCTCACCGTCTCTAAAATCTTGCCTAGAAATAGATTAGGAGTCAGTACTCAGATCTGCCTTCAAATTTTCTACTTTAGCTGGGTGTGGTGGCGCATGCCTGCAATCTGAGCGCTCAGGGAGGCTGAGGCTGGAGGATCGCTGGGAGTTCAAGGCCAGCTTGAGTTACATAGAGAGACCCTCTCTCAAACAAAGCAGGTTTCCTACTTCAGTAATTTTTACTGGCTTAAAGCAACCTTACACAAGTGAGTCCTTACCCACAGGGCCATTTTTCACTAGTGTGCACAGAGGTAGGTTTTCCTGGACAGGATTAAGACTCTGGTTGAACTTCTCAGGTTGTTTTTTGTTTGTTTGTTTGTTTTTTCCAGTACTGGAGATTGAACTCACGACCTTGTGCTTGCCGGACAGGCGCTGTGCCACTGAGCTAAATCCCTAGCCCCTGAACTTCTCAGGTTGTGGGAAATTAAAACAGACCTTCTGAAATTTATTTCTGAAGAAAAACATTTTTTTTTTTTTTAAATTTAGAGTGTTGTCTTAAAAAATTCTTTGGGCCCTGTTTAGTGGTTCATGTTTGCAATCCCAGTTATTTGAGAGGCTGAGGCAGGAAAATCACAAGTTTGAGGCCAGCCTGTTTGACTGATTGATTTAGATAGGGTCTTGCTATATAATCTCGGCTGGCCTTGAATTACTATGTATCCCAGGCTATCCTTGAACTCACAGTGATCCTCCTGCCTCTTCCTCTTGAGTGCTGGGATTACAGATGTGTGTCACCATGCCTACCTAGCATGGGTGATTTGGTAAGACCCTGTTTGAAAATAAAAAGGGACTGGGAGTGTAGCTCAGTGATAGAAGGCTTGACAAGGCCCTTGTTTCAATCCCCAGGACAAAAAAAAGTTTATGTGGGGATAATGGTTTGTATCTTGCTACAATTCCAAAACATCAAGAAGTTTCCTGCTCTTGTTTTCTTTTTCTTTGAGATATGGTCTGTGTTGCTGAGGCTATCTTGGAACTCCTGTACTCAAGCAGTTCTTCTTGCCTCCGCCTTCCAAGTAACTGGGACCACAGTTAGGTGTCACTGTGGCTGACTTAATTTTCTCACCCTCCCAATCCTCCTGCCACTCCTTCCTTCCTTCTTTCCAGACTTCCTTCTTATTTATTTTTAGTGCTGGGAATTGAAGCAGGGCCTTCTCACTGAGCTACATTTTTAGCCCTTTTATTTTGTCTTTTTGAGACATCTTGCTATGCAGTTCAGGCTGACCTTGAGCTCACTTTGTAGCCCAGGCTGGTCTCAAACTCACAATGATCCTCCTGTCTCAGCCTCCTGCCTTAGCCCTTTTAATTTTTAAAATTTTGAGACAGGGTCTTGCTACATTGTCAAATTCTCCAGGCTAGACTCAAACTTGCAATCCTCCTGCTTCAGCCTCCCACAGTGCTGTAATTAATAGGGAAGTGCCACCATATTTGGTTCTAATTTTCTTACATATAGGGAAACCTAAGTTACCAAGAGGCTATGTTCCATATGGACAGGTCTATCTCTAGTGGTACATTTTATTTTGTAGCCTATATTAAAAGCCAAGCCAGAACTTTCCGTAGGAAAAGTTATATTCTTGTTAAATCCAGACTCCTATATGGGTGTGGTAGCGCACGCCTGTCCTAGCACTCCCTGGCTGAGGCCAGAGGATCACTGAGTTTGAGACCATCTTGAATTACATAATTAGACATTGTCCCCCCACCCCCGCAAAAAAAATCTAGACTCATATGCACGATGGTAGAGGATGACTTGTGCTGAACTCCTCAATGTGACCTGCCTCCATTCAATGGAGTCAGAGTGCTCCTGTTCTTCAGTGGTTACTAGCAGTCACATTTGCAAGTGGTTCCATTCAGAGAAACAGAGTTGTTCACTTTTTAATATGCCTCAATTTTGGAGACAGATTTCAGAACAAAAGTGGAAATATTTACCTAATGTTGTGTATTATGAAAACATTTTTCGTAGGTATTGAATCCATAATGAAGAGTGCTAGAAATCAGAAGAATTGATTTGTATTTCCACTTAACATGGATCAGTGTGCAAAGTGAGAAAATAAACATGTGATTAAGAAGTGAAAAGTTATACAAAGCTGCCAGGCAGGCACTTGTGCAGCTGAGCTAGATTCCTGGCCCTACATGCTTTAAAAATTGGGATATTCTGGCTAGGCATGGTGCTGCATGCCTCTAATCCCAGCCCTTGGGAGGCTGAGGCAGGAGGATCACTATGAGTTTGAAGCCAATTTGAGCTACATAGGGAGTTCAAGGCTAATCTGAGCTACACAGCAAGAACCTGTCTCAAAAAAAAAAAAATGAAAAACAATCCCCAAATTGGGGATATTCATAAGGATTATTCAGAACAAAATGTTAAAAGCTGAGAACAAAAGAGGCAGAGCCAAATGATAGTTATTAGAAAAAGAGAGTGGGCTGGGCATGGTGGCGCACGCCTGTAATCCCAGCACTTGGGAGGCTAAGGCAGGAGGATCCTTGCAAGTTTGAGGCCAGCCTGGGCTACAAAGTGAGGTCACTGTCGGCCTGAACTGTACAGTGAGACCCTGTCTCAAAAAGACCAAAAAAAAAAAAAAAAAAGAGAGAGTTGTACAATTTTAGGAAAATCTAGGTTATTCATTAAAGTAGACGAGATTCAGTAAACATATGTCACTATGGTGTTTTGTAGTGTATTAGTACGTAGTAATCTTTTTGTTTTTATAGTATGTGAACTCAGGGTATTTGCACTGAAGTGTATCCTTCACCCTACCCCCCCCTTTTTTTTGGTCTTTTTGAGACAGGGTCTCTCTGTACAGTTCAGGCTGGCCTTGAGCTCACTTTGTAGCCCAGGCTGGTCTTGAACTTGCAATGATCCTCTTGCCTCAGCCTTCCGAGTGCTGGGATTACAAGAGTGCACCACTACGCCCAACCTTGCCCCTCTTTTTTTTGAGACAGGATCTGGCCACATCGCCCAGATTGGGCTCAAACTTGCAGTCCTTCTGTCTCAGGCTCTCAGAATGGGGGACTTACATATTTGTGCTCCCATGCCCATTAGAAATCTTTTAAAAAAAAAAAAAATTAAAAAAAATTTTTTTTTAGACAGGGTAGCCCAGGCTGGCCTTGAACTCATGGCAATCCTCCTGCCTCAGCCTCCTGTATGTACCACCATGCCCAGCGCAGAATCTTTTTTAAAACGTTTCGTGATATTTTTCGTCTGCATAGTATTGAGTACAGTACACTGTCAGGTGTAACTACAGTGTGAGCATTTTCTGGCATAATCCTGTATGTCTCCCCTCCAACTTTTCACATGGTTGGGCAGCAGCTTCCTGGTTTGCAGCAGGAGGTGTTTGTGCTCCCTGACTACAGCAAGGTTGGTACGTTTGGCCAGCATAGCAGCACACCTTCAGAAGGGCTCCAGCAATGTAAAAATCTGGTCCTAGGAAATGGAGCCTTTAAAAGTTCAGGGCTGCCAAGAAAAAATTATTTTAAAACTCCAGAAAAAATTCCATAATATTAAAGACTTTTATCTCTTTAATTTTAATCTTTCTGTTAAGTGCTGGCTTTGGCAGCACTTATACTAATCTTTCTGTTAAAAGTAAATAACAAATTAGAAGATTTTCTGTGATTGTTTTCTGTCAGTCTAATTATAATGTCTATTAGGATTACAGGTATAGCTCAGCGGCACAGCACCTGGCAAGTGCAAGGTCTTGAGTTGGATTCCTGGTATCCACAAAAAAAAAAAAAAAAAAAGGTCTATATATAGATTGTGGAACAAAATGAGATATTTTTCTCTTTGGCCTTTTGATAAGCACTTACTGTTGTTTCTTTTTTTTTTTTGGTACTGGGCATTGAACTCAGGACCTGTGCTTGCCAGGCAGGCGCTTATGCCACTGAGCTCGCTTCCCTTCCCTCTTTTTGGCCTTTTGAGACAGGGTCTCTCTGAAGCCCAGACTGGCCTCAAATTCACAGTGATTCTTCTGCCTGGCCTGAGATCTTTTTGTAAAGAACCCAGTCATTCATGATTCATGATGGGGTTTTGTTTTGTTTTTCTTTAAGTTTGAAGGAGAGGGGGAGCATTTCAAATGTACTCTTTTTTTTTTTTTTCGGTACTGGGAATCAAACTCACGACCTCGCGCTTGCCAGGCAGGCGCTGTGCCGCTGAGCTAAATTCCTAGCCCCTGTACTCTTTAATGACTAATCATCAAAGCTTTATTTTTCTGCATGAAACTATAAGAGTTTCAAGTCAGGACAACCATGTATTGAACCTTGGTCCTCACTTCTTCCACTAGAAAGATTGAATTGGGTATTGCAGGGAAGGGTGAGGTTTAGTTTGCAGTTACTGTGACCCTGATGCCAAATGCCTGCCGATGTGAGTCTTAATAACAGATCAGGACTGTGACAGGCTATGTGGTAATGTCTCGTTTCATTTACAACAGATAATCCGTGTCCAGTCCCCGGATGGGGTGAAGCGGATCACGGCAACAAAGAGAGAAACAGCTGCGACGTTTTTGAAAAAGGTACCTGTGGTGTGGACATTTTAACTTTTCAGGTTCTTGTTCAACTCCACTCTTCCCATCTGTATCTTTCCTCCTCCTCATGATCCCAAGTTGTCTCTTTCATGGCTTTTCTTTCTGTAGTTGGGCTGCATTACTGGTGGGTCAGGTGTTGGTCATAGCTGATTACAGTTTAAAATTATAGCACCAAGAGCCCAAGGGTAGGTGTGAAATTGTTTTGCTAGAGTAATATTTCAGAATGAAATTTGGAGAAAACTTTTTTTTGGTCTTTTTGAGACAGGGTTTCACTGCGAAGTTCAGGCTGGCCTTGAACTCGCTTTATAGCGCAGGCTGGTCTCCAACTTGAAAAGATCCTCCTGCCTCAACCTCCTGACTGCTGGGATTATAGGCATACATTACCATGCCCGGCTGACTTTTGTTTTATACTTCATTCCATAGGTTAGCCTCCTGTGTTTGTAAGTAAAGATTTATTGGAACCAAGGTTTTTGTATTGCCTCTGGCTGCTTGTGAGCCACAAAGGCATAGAGCTGGTGGTTGTATGGAAATGCTGTGGCCTGCAAAGCCAGAAATACTACTGTCCAGCTAACTACCAAAAATGGTTGCTGTTTCCTGTTTAACATATTTCATGTATGTATGCATGTATTTATTTATTGGTACCGGGAATTGAACTCAGGACCTTGTGCTTGCCAGGCAGGTGCTTATGCCACTGAGCTATATCCCCAGCCCTAACATATCTTATTTAATAGCAAAGATATTACTACCTTCGTAGTGATAAAAATGTATTGCTTTTATTTCATAAGCAAGAGCAAGTTATAGATAATATTTAATATTTAATGTACACTACAATAAGAGGGAATGTTCAGTGTCGTTTAGTTCAATTTCTTGTTTTTCATGAAGGTAGAGAGTTTAGGGTAAGGGCAGGCATGGTGGCACACGCCTGTAATCCCAGCACTCAGGAGGCTGAGAGTTCGAGGCCAGCCTAGGCTACAAAGTGAGCTCAACGCCAGCCTGAACTGTATAGTGAGACCCTGTCTCAAAAAGACAAAAAAAAAAAAGAGTTGAGGGTGAAAGAGAGATTTGCTGAGGATCTCACTAAGCCAGTAATCTATAGGTGAAGCCACAATTTATTTCTGATATTTGGCTTTTAAAAGATAATTGCTATCATGATTGTAGTCCCAGTGCTTAAGGGACAATATTCATAACACTAAAAGGAAACCTGGAGCAGTGGTGTTTGCCTGTACTCCCAGCTGTTCAGGGGGCTGAGACAGAAGGATCCTTGGAGCCCACCAGTTCAAGACCAGTCTAGCAACATAGTGAGGCCCTATTTTAAAAAAATAAGTAAAACAGCAAAAGGAGACGCAAATATACTCAATAGAGGCCAGAGAATTTCTTTTTCTTTCTTTTTTTTTCTTGGTGGTATTGGGGATTGATCGATTGATTGATTGATTGATTGATTGATTTTTGTCTTTTTGAGACAGGGTTTTGTTATATAGCCCAGGCTGGCCTTGAACTCACTTTGTAGCCCAGGCTGGCCTCAAGCTTGAAGTAATTCTCCTGCCTCAGTCTCCTGACTATTGGGATTACAGACATGTGCCACCACGCCTGGCCTCATACTAGGGATTTAACTTAGGCCCTTTAACCTGAGCTACATCTCCAGTCATTTTTATTTTGAGATAGGATCTCATTAAATTGCTAAATTCCTCTTTGGGCTTGAACTTGTGATCCTCCTACCTCAGCCTCCCACAATGCTGGGATCACAGGTGTGTGCCACTATGCTTGGCAAAGAAGACAGTTTTTATGTCTTTAAGATTTTGGGGGTGGGGGGGCGGTGATACTAATGGAATCTAGTGCTTCATGCATGCTGTAAGCATATGCTGTACCACTGAGCTACCCAGCCCTTCAAGAGAATTTCTTTTTTCCATGCTGGGGATCGAACCTAGGGGTATGCCACTGCCACTGAGCTACATTCCCAGCCCTTTAAAAAAAATTTTTTTTTTTGAAACAGGGTCTTGTCAAGTTTGACACCCAACTGGTGTCAAATTTGGAATCCTCCTGCCTCAGCCTTTCCAGGTTGTGTGCCCACAATGCCTGGCTTCAGCTTGATAATAGCTGGCTGTGATTCTTCCTTTAAACTGCTGTTTTTGAGCCAGTCTTATTGTGTAGTTCAGGCTGGCCTTGAACTTGTGGCAGTCCTCGTGCCTCAGCCTCCCAAATATTGTGTGTCACCATGCCCAACTCTTTCTTCAAACTCTTAAGTGTGTCTGCAGCTTTACCGGTCACACAAGACCTTTGCTTTTGGTATACTTTTCTTATTTGAAGTGACATTTTCATGAGGAGGACAGATTTTGTCAAAAGAGTAAAAGATAATGAGGAATTTGGTGAATGAGGGACTGTTTCTGGGCTACATGGGTGTTTTTCAAGTTGTGTCTGATATTGTGGCATATATAACGGTACCTACATATTCCATTAAACTTCTGTTTTGGGATTTGTTGTAGGTGGCAAAGGAGTTTGGCTTCCAAAATAATGGCTTCTCAGTTTACATCAATAGAAACAAGACTGGAGAGATAACAGCATCTTCTAGCAAATCCCTCCACTTGCTGAAAATCAAGTAAGTACTACCCAGGAGGACCCCAGGAACAGGGAGGAACTGTGACCCCCATGACCCAGGTGAGGCCCTCTGGTTTGTCATGTTGCCTCCTTATGCCAGTGATTAGGCTCTTGTAAAACCCACCATTCAGGTGATTGTGTTGCTTGGCAGGTGTGCCCCCATCATACTGGGTCTACACTTAACTGTTGAGCAGGTTTGATTGAATGGCAGAATTCTGGAATGTATGTCACTGTGGAGAAGATTGTAGCCTTGTGTTTGTGTCTGCAGTGGGGTCAGCTGCTGTATTAGTCAGCTTTTCTGTTGAAGGAACAAAATACCTGATAACTGCTGTTTAAGGGAGGAGAGGTTTCAGAGTGTTCAGGCCGTGGTTGGCTTGCTCCAGGACAGAAATGGCATGGCAGAGTAAAGCTCCTCAACCTGTGGTTGTCCAGAAGCAGAAGGAGGAGGGGCCAGGAACAATAATACACCCTTCCAGGTCATGGCCCAAAGAGCTGACTGCAGCCAGGCACCCCCCTCTGCCGCTATTTTTTTGAGACTGGGTCTCACTATGTAGTTCTGGCTAACTTTGAACTCACTGTGTAGCACCCCTACCCCAACTCATGGTGGTCTTCCTGCCTCCTCTTCAGAGTGCTGGAATTACAGGTGTGCGCCACCACACCCAGCTTCAAGCCCCACCTCTTTCTTTCTTTCTTTTTTTTTTTTTTTTTTTTTTTGTTTTTTTTCCA
>NW_004955506.1:1461975-1463625 GCF_000276665.1 Chinchilla lanigera
TTTTTTAAAAGAAATTTTATTTATTTATTTTTTCAGCCCTTCTTATTTTGAGATAGAGTCAGTAAAAGTTGCCCAGGGTGGGCTTAAACTTTCGATCTTTCTGCCTTAACCCTCTGAGAAGCTGGGAGCATAGGTATGTGCCCCGTCTTCCTGGTTTTGCTTACAAAACACTTCTCAGCTTCCCCTTCCATCCTTTTCCTTTTTCATTCTCTCTTCCTTTGTCTCTCTGTCTCTGTCTCTATCAGTCCTTCCTTCCCTCTCTCTTTCCTTCTTTCCTCTCTCCCTCTCTCCCTCACTCCCTCTCTCCTACCTTCTTCTTTCTCTCTCCCTGCCTCTTTCTCCGTTTTTCCCTCTCTCCCTTTTTGTATTACTGAGTATTGAACTCAGGGCCTTTGTACTGAGCTACATCCCCAGCCTCATGTATGGGTCTTGCTAAGTTGCTAATGGCCCAGGCTGGGCTCAGACTTGCCTCAGCCTCTGAGTGCTGGGACTACAAGTGTGTTCCTGATGTGCTGTCCTCAGTTTGCGTCTCAGAATTTCAGCACCTAAATCCTGGGCGTACATTTCAGTCTGTTCATTGTTCTCTGTCATCCGGGCTTACAGTGGCTTGTTTTCCTTATATCTTTATTATTGGGGTTTTCTTTTTGAGAAGACCTATTTTACCAAACTTGATATTGGGGAATCTTGAAGGACTTGGATTTAGTGGCCTTTTTGCCGAGGATCCTTGCATTTGCCTCCGTGGGCACGAGGGGGTGCAGTGGAGCAGGAATTCTTCTTGAGTTCATTTCTGTCTTTGAGTGTTCTACTCCCTGTAGCATTCTGGGTACCATCCCTAAGACATATGGCATAGCAGTCCCCTGCTTATAGCCTCAGAGGTGCTCCCTCCACCCCGGCTGTGTAGTGAAGGCTGGCAGGATTTCTCTTTGCTTCCCACTCAGCTTTTGGAGGCTCTTCTACAGTTGGTTTTTTTTTTTTTTTTTTTCTCTACAGTTTAAATATCCTTCAGTCATTAGGCTTTATGTGGGACTTTCAGGCTGAGTACCCTGCTTTGGGCAGAGAGCCTCTGCCTTTCTCTCTTTGTCCAGTGAATGACTGCCAGCCCCAAACGTCAAGTTCTAATCGTGGTGTTGGGCCGGGGGCAGCTCTGAGCTGTGTTCCTTCTGTTCTTGCTCACTAGACTTTACGCATGTGGGTGTCTGGGAGTTCCTTTACTTTTCTTAGAAGTCAGCATTGTTTTTAGAGTATATTTGTTAGCTCTATGGTCTAACGTTTGAGCTAAGTATTCTGCTGCTGCGGGATATTTAGGAATAGCTATTGTGGAAGCAGAAGTCTCTGATTACAATTTTGGCAGTTTTACCACCTCTGAATTCAGAGGAGAAAGGTGAGGGCAGATTTGTTACAAGATCTATAGCCATGTTTCTTGAAGTCTTTGTGTCCTTGGAGGGTTTGTACTCTGGACCTCTCCTGTTTTCTTGGTTTGCTGTTCAGTGCTGTGGCTGGTAGTCCTTTCATTCTTCTTTTCTTTTTTTTTTTTTTTTTTTTTTGTTTTTTTTTTGTACCGGGAACCGAACTCACGACCTTGCACTTGCCAGGCAGGCGCTTTGCCGCTGAGCTAAATCCCCAGCCCCTTCATTCTTCTTTTCTGTGTAC
>NW_004955506.1:1463725-1465253 GCF_000276665.1 Chinchilla lanigera
CTATGCAGTTCAGGCTGTCCTTGAGCTCACTTTGTAGCCCAGGCTGGTCTTGAACTCCCAATGATCCTCCTGCCTCAGCCTCCTGAGTGCCGGGATTACGGGCATACACCACCACTCCTGGCCTAAAGGTCACTGACTTTTTTTTTGATACCAGGAATCAAACTCGGGACCTTGTGCTTGTCAAGCAAGCTATGTGCTTGTACCGCTGAGCTATGTCCCCGGCCCAAGCCCCACCTCTTGACCGCACATTCAACTCTAAGCCCATCAGAGGATGAAAGCACTGACAAGAACAGTGCTCTCATCATCTGATCACCTTCCAAAAGCCCAAACACAGGACACTTGGGAAACATTTAGCTTGAAGCCATAGGAGCTGCACTCTCAGCTCTTCCTCTAGAGGGAAGGACCTTGATTGCAGCCATGTGTGAGAACATCCTGCTTCATCAGCTCTGCTTTCTTGGCGGGAGAGCTGCAGGGTAGGGGTCCGTTGTCATTTCTTTGAGTCGGTTTCTTGAGTCGGTTTGTGTTAGTGGGGCTACGTGCTTGGAGAAACCTCTTCACCCGTTGCCTGTATGTATAATGCTTTACTGGGACATGGCCATGTCACCTATCCAGGGTTTTTTTTATGCTGCAAGTGATTGTGGTAGACCATGTGACCTGTGGAGCTGAAAATATTTGGTCTTTTCCGCTTCACAGGACAAGTTTGCTGACTGTTTTAACTGTCTGGGGACCTGCTCACATGTCAGCCATCAGAGCCCATGACTGCCTCTCAGTCCTCAGGCTGTAGATGTCAGCTGCTCCTGGCTGCAGGCAGCACATGGTGGCCACTGCCTGAGGGATTGGGTCAGGTTGGCGTGCAGTTGGCCATGTGCCTGTTTACACAGAACTTGGTGCTCTGGTCTAACTATAACTTGGTATCCATTGACCAGTCTTTCCCCATCTCTCCTTCCTGCTGCACTTTCTACAGTCTGTTAACCACTGGTCTACTCTCCACTTCTGTGAGATCAGTCTTAAAATATGAAACCTTTTAAAGGTGTGTGAGTGGGGCTGGGGATTTAGCTCAGTGGCACAGCACCTGCCTGGCAAGCGCAAGGTCATGAGTTTGATTCCCGGTATTGGAAAAAAACGGAGGTGGGAAAAAAACATAAAGTTGTGTGAGTAACCAGAATAAATTTAGGTGTTCACGGTCCCCGCCACAGCTTGCGGAGCTATCAGTTCATCGCTCATCTTGTCTCACCTCTCCTGGAGTTCATCTCCATTCTCTCCCATCGTTGAGCCTTTTTTCTCCACCTCTGTCCTCCTATGTGCACTAGTGCACACAAGTCAGGATGTTATCCAACTATCTGTTCCCACTATGATTTGGTCTGTTTTTGTTTTTGTGGTACTGGGGATTGAATCCAGGGAGTGCTGAGCTATATTTCCAGCCCTTCTTATTTATTTATTTTTTTTAAAAGAAATTTTATTTATTTATTTTTTCAGCCCTTCTTATTTTGAGATAGAGTCAGTAAAAGTTGCCCAGGGTGGGCTTAAA
>NW_004955506.1:1466728-1476582 GCF_000276665.1 Chinchilla lanigera
TTTGGTTTTTCTCCGGTACCGGGAACCGAACTCACGACCTTGCACTTGCCAGGCAGGCGCTTTGCCGCTGAGCTAAATCCCCAGCCCCTTCATTCTTCTTTTCTGTGTACCTTGCTGACAGTGTTTAAATATTTGTCAGAAGGTCTACTGCAGCCTTTTTCCCCAGGCTGTGAGCCCTCTGTCTACACGTAGCTCTCAGTGTGCTGCGCATGGCTCCTGAATGGAAGTGCTACTTAGCCGTGCCAGTCCACTCCTGCAAGTCACAGTGTGGGCTGATGACCCTTCACACAGAAAGTAGCAGCACACCAAATATTGCCGTTGGCAGAGTCTTCAGGAAATAGTACATAAGCAACCTTGGAAACAACAGAAAAGGGCCGCTCCTGAGAATTTGCCCATAAGAGAAGTACCCAGTGTCCCGCTGTAAGCATGTGTTAGTGTTCACAAGACCAAAACTGGCAGTGTGCCCTTCAGTACAGGACAAAGTTGCCTTATTGGAGAGTGTACACCACCATTAAAAATCACACTTGCACATGGACAGTTGAACTTGAAGGTTTATTTATTTTTATTTATTTATTTATTTATTTATTTTGGTCTTTTTGAGATGGGGTCTCGCTCTGCAGTTCAGACTGGCCTTGAGCTCACTTTGTATCCCAGGCTGGTCTTGAATGCGCAACGATCCTCTTGCCTCAGCCTCCCGAGTGCTGGGATTATAGGCGTGCACCACCACACCCGACTTGTACTTGAAGGTTTATGAGGGTGTTGGATGAAAGGAACAAGGTGTGAAAGCGATGCCTTCTGTAAAGTGGGGCTCCCCATGCCTGTGTATATGTGTGTACCCTGGGTAGAAAGTGATGCCCCCCCGCCTTGTGGTGCTAGGGTTGAACCCATGCCTGTGTATATGTGTGTGCCCTGGGTAGAAAGTGATGCCCCTGCCTTGTGGTGCTAGGGTTGAACCCAGTGCCTTACACTGTGCTATCACAGCCCCTCACCCCTCATTTTTTTTTGAAACAGGGTCTCACTGCGTCACTAAATTGCCCAGGCTAGGTTTGAATTTGCTGTCTTCCTACCTTAGCCTCCATAGTACAGGTGTGTACCATGATGACCAGCTGCTTTGATACCCTTTTGTAAAATAGCAACCCCTGTCCATTCTAGGTCTGCATACCTATGTGACATGGGTAGAAAGTAATGTCTTTCTTGAAGCAACTCTCCACCCCCACCGTGTCCATGTGTACATTTGTGTGCACATGCATCCACATTAGGTTGAAAGCAATGCCCTTTTGTACAGCAGTGATCTCACTTCTCACTTCATCTGTATCTGTATTTGTGTGCAAGCTGAGTTGATCAGTATAGGCAGGGAGCTGAACAGAGGGCTCAAGAGCAAAAGGGGGGCTACAGGGACTACATAAATGGGCAGGAGGAGAGGTTGCCCTCAAGACCCAGAGTGAGCACAGAGGTGATTGGGTTCATGTGTGCAGAGTCAGACAGGCACATGGCTATATTCCACAGCTTTAAAATAAAATATAGGAGAATTAAATTAAACAAAACTGCTGATTATTTATTTATTTATTGAGACAGGGTCTCACTATGCAGTTCAGGATGGCCTTGAACTCACTTTGTAGCCCAGGCTGATCTTGAACTTGCAGTGATCCTCCTGCGTCCGCCTCCCAAGTGCTGGGATTACAGGCGTGTGCTACCACAAGCAGTGGCTCCTGATCTTTTAATGCCAAGAAACAGAATTCTGGTCTCTCACAATTGGAAACCTTTATTTAGTTTTTGTCTTTTTTGAAACAGGGTTTTGCTATGCAGTTCAGACTGGCCTTGAACTCACTTCGTAGCCCAGACTGGCCTTGAATTTACAGCAATTCTCCTGCCTTAGCCTCCCAAGTGCTGGGATTATAGGTGTGTTCAACCCTTGTGGTACTGAATTCATGCCCAGTTCAACCTTGTGTAAACCTTCAGGATGGTAGCATTTGCCTTTTGCAGATGTCAGAGTTCACATGTCTAGGTTGATCTGTGCACCTTCGGCAGTTAGATAGGATGGCATTCACTTTTTGTCCCTTGAACAGGCATGGCGATTTGTTGTTCCTGTTTCCCTCAAACCTTGCTGGACCTTCATCCGAAATGGAGACGTCAGCCTCAGTAGGGTTAAAGGCCTTTGGCACTCCCAATGTGGTGGAGGATGAGATCGATCAGTACCTCAGCAAGCAGGATGGGAAGATCTACAGAAGCCGGGACCCACAGCTGTAAGTGCTTTGTGGGGTTCTGGGTTGAGCCTGTGGTGGTTGGAATGGGTCAGGTCAGATGGGAAATACTGTGCTGATAACATGATCCTTGTTAATAAGCATGTGATGAAGATGTGAGAATTTTGAGTTTGACCATCTATTTTCAGATTATATTTCCATATGTTATTTGTTAGCCTTTAATCAGTTGGAACCTCAAAATGTGCCACATCAAATGTTTTAAAGTGTTGGGCTGCTAAGGAATTTGGAAGGTATTTGGGCAGGCAGAAGACTTAAAGTAAGCTTCTACCTGATGCTCCCAGGATATGTGGACCTTGGGGGGCAGAAAACAGGAGCAGTTGAAGGGACCAAGGGCTAGGTGTCTGCCAGGTGTCCTGGCCCCTCAGCAGTGGCAATTTGGCTTTGGCATTACGTAGTGTGAGCAGTTGCAGCCTCTAGCAAGCATCTTATCCGGGGAAGATACTGCTCCTTGGAGTAGTCACTCTCTGTTGGGGTTATCTCAAGTACTTTTTATGTTTTCCTTTTTAAAATTTTACTAGCACAGTACATGTTTGCAGTATATGCAGTTTATAGTCATCTTGGGGAATGGTTACATGTACATACTACAGATTCTTTTTGTGTGTGTGTGTGTGTTTTTGAGACAGGGTCTCGCTATGCAGTTCAGGCTGGCCTTGAGCTCACATACGTAGCGTAGCCTAGGCTGGTCCCTAACTAGCAACAATCCTCTTGCCTCAGTCCTTTGAGTGCTGGGATTATAGGCGTGCACCACCACACCTGGCCTACTACCGCTTCTTTCTTTCTTTCTTTTTTTTTTTCAATATTTAGAATTTGAGTACTTTTTCTTTCTTTCTTTTTTTTTTTTTTTGGTGCTGGGAATTGACCCCAGGACCTTGCCCTTGCCAGGCAGGTGCTTATTCTGCTAAGCTATATCCCCAGCTGTGAATACTTTTTAAAAACACCAGTTAGAAGCATCTGAGGTTACCCTCAGTAATGTTAAATTATCTGAGCAAAGACTTAGTTTCTGAAGTGGAGTCCTTTTAAATGCATTGCTTTGTAAACGTGATGAGTGCTGGCACTGAGACAGTGGGATTTCAAATGCTGCATTAATAGCTTTGATGTCTTAGGTGAAAGCCACAAATGCGCTCAGTTGCATTTGGTATGGAGCCACTTAGTGTTCATGGCTGTTACTGGCATGCCTTTTCCTTCTAGTGTCCTAGTGTCTGCCCCCTGACAAGGTCTGGCCTTCATAGCTTCATTAGCAGCCTTCTAGTACATGTGTGCACAGGTATATATTAATTCTGACCCAGCATCAGTAGGGGAAAGAGGCTATCTGCTCTGATGTGTGGAGTGCTTGTTCTTTCTTAGACAATTGTGACCCCATTTAGAACAGGATATGACAGAGCCCTGGAGGGACCACAGCTTGACTTTCCCAGCAGTCTCACTACTGCCCTCGAAAACTGAGCACTTATGTCCAAGTTACCATATATGTTAAGCTTCTGGATGGAAAATGTTTAGAACCCATGGAGCCAAGCATCTCTTACCTGTTTTTCTAAAATGGGCATGAAGTGGTACTTACTTCAGCAGCACATATACTAAAAAAATTTGAAAAAAATTGAAACAAAATGTGCGTGAAGTGGGTGTTTTCCAGTCAGGTTATTCATGCACCACTGTCAGGATTTTTGCCAAATCCATGTACTACCAACTGTCTCATTTGAGTAACATTTTTATTACTTAAATTGACTTTAAATCTCATTTGTGTTTTTTCTTCCTTTGAGGTTAGAGATTAAACTTCCGAGCCTTGCGCATGTTATAAGCATTGCTTTTATTTTTAGTCTCATTTTAAGAAGTTAAAATCCGTGAAATGGGGGGGGGGATTTAGCTCAGCGGCACAGCGCCTGCCTGGCAAGCGCAAGGTCGTGAGTTCGATTTCCGGTACCGGGAAAAAAAAAACAAAATAAAATAAAATCCATGAAATCTCAAGTTGATATGCTGGTCAGTTTTTTCCTTGTAAATACTAAAGTATTAAAAAGGTTTATCCATGTGCCATCTAAAATTTCTCATGGGTAGGGAAGCCCTTTACTAAAGTATGAAATACATTTTAAATATCAAAAATGTGGCCCAGCATGGTGGTGCACACCCATAATCCCAGCACTTGGGAGGCTAAGGCAGTAGGATCACTGTTAGTTTAAGACCAACCTGAACAATGCAGCAAGACCCTGTCTGAAAAAGCCAAAAGTAAGTAAATATCAAAAATGTTTTGGAGGCAGCAACAGAGAAATAATCTGCATATTGCTGTGCCTTTCTTTGCCTGTGTTCTCAGATGCCGTCATGGCCCCTTGGGAAAGTGTGTGCACTGTGTCCCGCTAGAGGTGAGTTCTCGGTTGGGCCGCATGGTTAGCCGCTGATAACAAAGCTGTCCAAGCGCTTTTTGAGTCCCTGTACTTGAATGTTGTGGTTAAAGAACTTATCTATTTATTGCCCTGGGCCTCATAGTTGCACTAGTGCAAGTGGCATAAGGAGGCTGAGCCTTTATTTATGGGAGTGACCTTCTGGGTGGATTATGAATGGCTGAAGCGTTTGTGCTACTGTGATGAAGGGACACGATGTACAGTGGGCTCCCTGGACAATCCTTTTAAAATTTTGACAGAGTAGAGCCTGTTGGCTGATGCTTATCATTGTTTTGATTTACTGCCCTGAATCCTGCCTGCTCTGCTGCTTTGTCCTAGCGAGGTTGAAGTTACTGTGATAATGCTGACTGGTAATGGGGATGCTGAACTCATGGCAGCATTGCCAGCCTGATTTTCTTTTCCATGAGGCCCCTCTGGCCTCATTTGTGCTTTTTTTTTTTTTTTTTTTTGGTGGTCCTGGGGGTTGAACCTAGGGCCTCACCCATGCTAAGCAAGTGCTCTGTCACTGAGCTTTGTACACTTTATGGCATGACTTTCTGCAAAATTTTCCTCGCACTTAATCTGGTTTATGAGCATTTATTGTTTTGTAGAGGTTCATTTAATCTTGAAAAGATAACTGAGAAGTGGTGAACTTGATTCTGATTTAGAACAAGGTGAGCTAGGTTATGTCCTGGATTTCATCTTGTGTGCTGCCCCTGTTCACACCTTGGAGGCTGCACTGCCTGGGCTGTTGCCCTGCACAATAGGGTCCCTGTGCCTTTTGGCCCTTCAGGCACATGACTACTTGTTCTCCATGTATTTTGGCAGCCATTTGATGAGGACTACTTGAACCACCTGGAGCCTCCTGTGAAGCACATGTCCTTCCATGCCTATATCCGGAAGCTGACTGGAGGGGCTGACAAGTAAGCAGCTACAAGTGGCCTCTGCACACATGAACTGCATTTTCTCTCTTTACCACTTGTTGTTTACAGCTAAGCACAGAGCAACTGAACGTTGAACTTTGCTGAATTGGAAAAGGTGGGGAATCCATGGGAGTCAGCCTAGTGCATATCCACAGTGCCCAGAGCTGGGTCAGATGCCCAGGTGGATCCTGCCACTGCCCTTGGTAGTAGCTTGTTGGTTTTGCAGGTCTGAGTGCGTCCCCTGCTTTGCAGAAGGACCACTGCCTCGTGATTCTCCAGCTCAGCCATTTGAGCCCTGGTGGGCCCATTGCCCAGGATGCTGCTTCTTCATCAGTTTTGATTTCACAGCCATGGTAATAGCTGAAATTACCTTTCTGTGGACTACACTCTAGTGCCTCAGTATTTGTGTTCCACAGGCAGGCATGAAGCCTTCTCTGAGTGTTTGAGGGCAGATGGTAGCAGTGGTCAGAAAGGGCACTTTTATTGAGAGCATATAAAAGTGAACATTAAAAGAGAGTGAGCATATAAAAGAGAGCATTTTTATTTCTTTAACATACATCAGGTGATGGGCTGGGGATTTAGCTCAGCGGCAAAAGCGCCTGCCTGGCAAGCGCAAGGTCGTGAGTTCGGTTCCCGGTACCGGAGAAAAACCAAAAAAAAAAAAAAAAACATACATCAGGTGTTCATCTGTGCACACATTCTGTGTGCCAGAGTGACAGATCTCAGCTATAGTTCTTTTTTTTTGTTTTGTTTTGTTTTCTGGTACCAGGAATTGAACTCACGACCTCATGCTTGCCAGGCAGGCGCTGTGCTGCTGAGCTAAATCCCCAGCCCCCTCAGCTATAGTTCTGTAAGTCCTGTTAGTATGATAAAGGGAGACAACAGCTGAGCCCATGTCAGCATTTTGTGAACAATATCACATTCTCCAGATAGTAGCTTTTCCTTGACAACCTGCTGACATTCTAAAATGAATTTTCAAAAAATGTTAGACCTGGCCAAAAAACTCCACCAGAGACCTAGTCTTTTCTGTGAGTGGGAAAAGATACAGGACACTCTGGACCAGGGACCAAGGGAGATGTACTGCAGTGAAGGGAGCCTCATAAGCCTTGTCAGCCTGGGTCAAGGAAAATAGCCTGAGCTGGACAGCGTGCAGGCCTGGCAGTAGTGCCACTGCCTATTAGGTGCACAGAAACCAGTGTGCCCTTGACTTGTGAAAATAGAATGGTCAGTGAACAAGGCAGTATGTATACCTTTTAGCTCAGGTTGGCCATTCACAGTGTAAATGTATTCAGAACATCGTGAACAGCTGGGTGCAGCTGTAATTCTAGCTCCTCAGGAAGTTCAGAAAGTTGGATCACAAGTTCGAGGCCAACCTGGGCAATTTAGAAAGATCTTATCTCCAGATTAAAAAGGGCTGAAAGTGTAGCTCAGTGGTAGAGTGCTTATCTAGCATGTTTGAGGCCCCAGGTTCAATCTCTAGTATTACAAACAAAAATAAAACATCATGAGCACCAAAAATATGTTCAATTTTTATTTTCAAAGCAAAGAAAAAAATGACATTGTAGACCTTAAATCCATATAATTGTCAGTTATAGCTCAGCCAAGTTGGGAAAAAAGGAAAAAGAAATAAAATGGAATTATTAGACCATTTTGTGAATGAGAAAACTGATATTCCTTATACAGATTCACCCCAAGTTTAGAGCATAGCCCAAGACTTCCTTCTTGATAGTCTTCTAACAAGTTTTCTAATTGTGTGTGTGTGTGTGTGTGTGTGTGTGTGTGTGTGTATGTGTATGTTTTAGCTAAAAGCAGAATGAAAATATCACCATTATGTATCCTAATTAGGTTTTTCTGATGAATGAGAATTTTTCTACAAATGTATAAGACCTGGGTTGCTAATGTCATAGTTGTGAGTGGCATAGCTTCAATCGATAGATATTCAGCAGTGTTCTTGAAAACCTCATGGATACATGGGTATAGCTGAAAATAGAGACCACATTTCTGTGGGAAGAGAGCCCTGTGTCCCAGCACAGGACAGAAGCTGGACTGTAGAGTCCTGCCAGAGTGATTTTAGCACACGTGCCCCTATGCTAGGACCCTTGACACCTGCCAGAATAGGGGTGTGCATGAGCTGCTTCACACACCTCTCCACCTCCTGCCACTTTTCACTGTTGCACATGTGCTCAGTTGCTTCTCTTTTTCCTCAGGGGAAAGTTTGTTGCCTTGGAGAACATCAGCTGCAAGATAAAGTCAGGGTGTGAAGGACACCTGCCATGGCCTAATGGCATCTGCACCAAGTGCCAGCCCAGTGCTATCACGCTGAATAGACAGGTAAGATAGCTTGTGTCCCCCTGGGTTTGGCATTGCTGAGAGGTGGATGTTCTCTTGGAGAGAAGTTGCCTCCAGAAGAGTGGTGTGCATGGCAGAATCTCAGGTGTTTTGTGATCTATCACTTGGTGCTGACTATGTAATTTGTAAAATTTGTAGCTCTTGCTGGTATGGTACAGGAACTTTGGTTCCTTTTTTTGTGTTTGTATGGAGGCAGAATTTTCTTGATGCTCTGTAGCTATGATTTTGCCATTGTTGTTGTTAGTACTGGGTTTTTTTTTTTTTTTTTTTTTGGTTTTTTCTCCGGTACCAGGAACCGAACTCACAACCTTGCGCTTGCCAGGCAGGCGCTTTGCCACTGAGCTAAATCCCCAGCGCCTTATTTGCTCCTTCCTGAAAACTGCTTGTTTGCTCTAGAGATTGGGAAAACTATCCCCCTACCCGCAAAGAACTAGATAAAAGAAACTTTGGAATGGTTAGTTTTAGAACAATGAATTAACGTTTTCAGCGGAATCTTTTTATGTAGCCCACTGTTGTTAACTCTACAGAAATACAGACATGTGGACAACATCATGTTTGAGAATCACACTGTTGCTGACCGCTTCCTTGACTTTTGGAGGAAGACAGGGAACCAGCATTTTGGGTACTTGTATGGACGGTACACAGAGCACAAAGACATTCCTCTTGGCATCAGGGCGGAAGTGGCTGCAATTTATGAACCACCTCAGGTACATCTGTGCAGGATTTACAGTTATTCTGTAACTGTATTTTTTTGTTTTGAAGGCTGTGTGGGTTGCACCTTCTGTTTGCTTCCTCATTTGTGTGCCTTCTCTTTCTACACAAACACACATGCACATCCACACGAATGTACACAATATTAGTTTCCTGAATTAGTGGAGAGTAAGATCCTGGCCCTACTATCTCAGTATATATATCCTAAGAGTATAGATAGTCTCTGATATGCTAGCACATTTAATGACCTAAGGAAGTAGAACACATTCTGACTCAGCACCTGAAGCTGCTGTCTGAGTTCTGGGTCTGCACTTGGGCCCAGTACTGTGGAACAGTAGCTTCAGGTCTTCTTTATAGTTCTGTGTTTTCCACATTGTGAAAGGCAGCTGTTCTAAGAGCTATAGAACTTTAAAAAAAAAAAAAAAACAAAACAGAGCTATAGAACTGGTAGGATGTGAGTACCACACATCGATCCAGGCTATACATCATCCAATCTCAGAATAACAAAAACATTTAAAACTATCACCAAAATAGGGCTGTAAATGGTAAAAAGTTTTAATGGGGCAAAGATACATTCCTCTGGGTGTCACAGTTACTGCTTTAAAGCTACTGAAAGGTTGGGTGTGGTGGCACATTCCTATAATCCAAGCATTCAGGAGGCTGAAGCAGAAGGATCACCATGAGTTTGAGGCCAGCCTGAGCTACGTAGTAAGACCCTGTCTCAAAAAAGTGAAAAAAAAAAAAAAAAGCTACTGAAAGATACTTTCCATGTGATGATGCCACTAAACAGGTATCCATTTTATTCTTAATTTGTAAAAATTGGTCTCTATAGGTTTATGTAAGCTTCAGTTTGCTTTATAATTACATGCATTGTTTATATAATGTGTTTCATTATATGTTTTGTTATAAAAACAAATAATATACTAAGTATAGTAGTGAACACCTGTAATCTCAGCATTCTGAGAGAGTGAACCAGGAGAGTCACAAGTTTGAGTCCAGACTGGGCAATTTAGCAGAATTCTGTCTCAAAATAAAAAATGGGTTCCGTCCTTAGGATCTCAAAAACAACAACAAATACAAAAGTAACACTAAGCCGGGCCTGGTGGTGAACGCCTATAATCCCAGCACTCAGGAGGCTGAGGCAAGAGAATTGTTGCAAATTTCAGGCCAGCCTGGGCTACAAAGTGAGCTCAAGGTCAGCCTGAACTGCATAGCGAGACCCTGTCTCAAAAAGACCAAAAAAA
>NW_004955506.1:1476682-1545265 GCF_000276665.1 Chinchilla lanigera
GTCAGCCTGAACTGCATAGCGAGACCCTGTCTCAAAAAAAAAAAAAAAAAGAGAGAAGAAAGAAAGAATAACTAATACTGAATTCTAGTTAATAATATACTTGTGCTGTATTTTGAGTGACATGTGCTTGTATCTGCAGTCTACTTTTTTTTTTTTTTTTTTTCTTTGAGACAGGGTCTCTCTATGCAGTTCAGGCTGGCCTTGAGCTCACTTTGTAGCCTAGGCTGGTCTCGAACTTGCAAGGATCCTCCTGCCTCAGCCTCCCGAGTGCTGGGATTACAGGCATGTGCCACCACGCCCGGCTTGCAGTCTACTTTAAAATCCAACAGAAAAATAAACTGGATAGGTAGATGACAAGAGGGATAGACAAACAGCATGGTGGTACATACCTGTAATCCCAGCACTCAGGAAAATGAGGCAAGAGGAGCTCAAAGCCAGCCTGAGCTACATAGTGAGACTCTGTCTCAAAAAGACAAAACAAAAACGGGGCAGACACGTTTATGCCTGAATCTAGATGGTAGGATATGGGTGTCCACTGTAAAGTTCTTCAGACTTTATTGTATGTTTGATATTTTATGGGAAAAGTTGTGGGAGACAACAACACATAGTTGCAAAGTCAGTTTAAAAATATGGCATATGTCACTTAGCCCAGTTTCCTGCCTTTCTCTGGCTTGGGACCTCTGTGGCTTGATGTTGAACATGTGACTTTTCAGCCTAAGCAGATACACAGACATTTAGAGTGGTACTGTGCTCTCCTTTCTCCATGTGTGAATTGTACTACCTGTACTTTTCTCACCTCCCTCTGTTCTAAAGGTCATTCTGTGGCTGACCTGTTGTTAGACCACCCAGCCTAGAGTGGGTGCCTGAGAAGCACTGCTGCGGTATATGTCTCAGGTCCTATAGACAGGACCTGAGACTGCTGATGACAGGTGAATGCCAGTTAGGTACAGGGGTGTGTGTGGCTCCTAACAAGTGGATGAGCCTCTCTATGTTGCATAGATTGTGAGTGAGTACTGACCTGGTAGACAAGTGAGATCATAGAGTAGCTTTTGTGAGGTCTTTTGTGATGGTACATTCACAAAGTGATGCCAGATAGCAACAGAGACTCACTGGAGAGACCTGAGTCATCCAGCCTTTTAGATCAGTAGATGTTCTCGGTAACCTGGAGGCTGAAAATTGTGTTTTGTTTTGTTTGGCAGGGGGAGGTTGAGACAGGGTCTCACTATGCAGTTCAGGCTGGCCTTGAACTCACGGTGATCTCTTGCCTCAGCCTCTCAAATGCTGAGATTACAGGTACGGGCTACCATGTACAGTTTAAACTTTCAGTTTTATAGAAGGACTCTTTCATGGAGAATTTAAGGGTTCTGTTAAAATATAATTGAAAAAAATTGTAATAGAAACCACTGATTTTTGCATGGTGGTACATGCCTATAATCCTGGCTACTTGCTAAGATAGGAAGATTGCAGATTTGACTCCTGCCTGGGCCACATAGTGAAACTCTGTCCCAAGATTAAAAAATAAATAAAATGGGCTAGGGATGTAGCTCAGTGGTAGAGCACTTGCATACCGTGTGTGAGGCCCTGGGCTCAACTCCCAGTACTACAAAACAAACAAACCCAAAACTTCTAATGTCCAGACTTCCAGTAGCATCATCTGAGCTCCTGATTTGTGGGTCTTAGAGGTTGAAACAGTTGACCTATAGCAACCTGTCATTTGTCAGAATTTAAAGCCGCTGCTGCCACAGGTCGTTATTGAACAAGTACCTTCCGTAGATTTGGCCTGAGTTTGGGATTTGACCTATACCTCGGAAGTATTCATGCCTTCCACATGGGTGGTATCCAGGAAGTGTAGTTGTTTGCTGTTTTGCCAAAATTTGACTGATTTATAAGAATGAGGCTGGGTGTGGTAGTGCACACCTATAATCCTGGCACTGGTGAGTCTGTGGCAGGAGGGAGGCTGAAGCAGGAGGGCCCTGCAAGTTTAAGTCTAGTCTGGGGTATATAGTGAGTTCAAGGCCAATCTGAAGTACATAGTGAGACACTGTCTCAAAAAACAAAACAAAACAAAAAAATGTGCCTGGTTAACATAACTCAGTTTGGGATAACCTTCACTTTCTTATCCCTGTGGCTGGCGTTTCTGCTTGCAGTGATACTTATTCATGGCCTACAAACTGCATTTAAATGAAGATAAAAGATTTTGGCAAGCTTTGTTCCCTCCAGGAAGCCAGTGTCCTGTTGGGGTGCAGCCTGAGCCAAGTGTCCTGCATCCCTGCAGTCAAGTTACAGTGTGCAGGGCCTTTCTGTTTGCTGCAAGTGCAAATCTGCCGCGATCTGGGTCAGGCTGTCTCTCTGAATTAGTGTCTTGGTAGTGGAGCTGGGCATCAACCTTGTGGTAGTGGCACACGAGTGCTCCAAGGCTGATTCTGGGATGAGTGCTACCTTACATAAACAGTTTTGCCTCTTTGCAAAACCTGTCTGGAGCAGAACTACTTATCCAAGGGAGTTTCGAAAATAGCCTTATTCCCTAGTGATGGAACCTTTCAATCCAATGGCATAGACAGCCTTTCCTTCATTTACAGCATTGTGGCATGCCTAGCCTGAAGACTGCATTGTGTTCCTGGCTCTCTGCAGCCCAGGGAGGGAAAGACCAGAGGGGTATGGGCAGTTCTGCCAGTGGAAGAAAGCTGGTTCCTAAGGCCCTGGAGGGGAAAAAGAGGGTGGGGGGAACTGCTCTTCAGTGCCTGTCCTCTGATTTTGTTTTCTCCCTTTGATTCCTGACAGATTGGTACACAGAACAGCCTGGAACTTCTAGAAGATCCGAAAGCTGAGGTAGTTGATGAGATTGCTGCCAAACTTGGTCTAAGGAAGGTATGAAGTCTTCTTGTGAAACAGGGCCTTTTATGAGACACTCAAGCACTGTACTAGGAATATCTAGGTAGGCAGGGTACCCAGGCCTAGTCTGGAACCAATTCACCTGTACTTGGTGAGGCTCAGGCTTGACCCATATGGAGCCTCACTTGTGTTCATACGTGGCTTTGATGATCCTTTGACTGAGACTGAGATGAGACTACTTCATTAAGCATAAAACGTGGTACCAACCCAGGACCCATCATTTTTAAAACTGTCAGCTATACCACTTCTGACTAGGGATTCACCTTGTGTTGCTTGGTTTATTTTCTGTCCTATGCATGCAGTACTCTTGTGTTCCCTTATCTATCATCATTAGATTTCCTGTTTATAATTTAGGAGCCTGGAATCTTCTTAGTTTCTGGCTCAGTTAAAAGACAGGAGAGGCTGGAGATTTAGCTCAGTGATGCAGTGCCTGCCTGGCAAGTGTGAGGTCCTGAGTTCGATTCTTGGTAACAAAAAACGACAGAATTTTCTTTTAGTCCATTGATATGGTTTGTCTCAAACCCTTGATAAGGGTGCCAGTAACATTAGATTGATAGATTTTGTTGGTTGGTTGGTTGGTTTGTTTTGCTGAGGTAGGGTCTCTCAATATGTAGTTCAGGCTGGCATTGAACTCACATAAAGCCTAGGTCTTGAACTCTTCATAATCCTCCTGCCTCAGCCTACCAAGTGCTGGGATTATGGGGATGCATCATCACACTCAGCTCTAGATGGGTATGTATAGACAAATTGAATGAATTTGAACTGATAGAAATTCACTTTTAGTAGCTATGTAAATTTTGTTCTTTATTCCTAGTTGAGAAGTTGTCTGGATTATTTTATTCCTTTGCAGATAAAGGTGGCATGGGGAAAGGGGCTGGAAATGTGATTTAAAGCCCAGGAATATACTGAGTAAAGACAGTGCAGCCTGGGGATATAGTTCAGCGGCACAAGTGCCTGCTTGGCAAGCGCAGCATCCTGAGTTCGATTCCCAGTACCCAAAAAAAAAAAGAAAAAAAAATAGACAATGTAGTTTTACTGTATTAAGTAGAAAATATCTTAACAGTTTTTAACAGGAAGTGAGCATTTCAATGTAGGGTCACTTTTTTTTTTCATGAAACAAAACTTTAATCCCAACTTCATGTATTTGGTTTGGGTTTTTTTTGTTCGTTTTTTTTTGTCATTTTGGAGACAGGGTCTTGCTGTGTAGTTCAGGCTGGGCTTGAGCTCACTTTGTAGCCCAAGCTGGTCTCGAACACACAACGATCCTCCTGCCTCTCAGCCTCTCAAGTGCTGGGGTTACGGCATGTACCACCACGCCCGGCATCATGCATTTGGAAGTAGGAATCTCTGGGAGGTAAAAAGGACCAGATGAGATCAAGAGGATGAGGCCCTCATAATGCCATAAGTACCTTTGTAGGAGGAAGAGATCTAACCTAGCATTACTTGGCTCTGTCTCAACATGAGAGGCTGGCATCATGCTCTTGTATTCTGGCCTCCAGAATAAACCAAATACACCTCTCTTCTTTAATATGAACAATGCAGGGTCAATTTGGTTTTAGTTCTGAAGTTTTTTTGTTTACGTGAGAAGCTGGTCTAGTGTTTTGACCTACGTGTGTTACAACTTTCAGTTCATGGCATCATAACATAAAGTCTCAAAGTTATCCAAGTGCCTTTCATAAACTATCAGTTCCTTACCTGGGCCTCATTTTGGCTCTGCTTGATGTATGCCTAATTACCCCTGTACTGCTTGATGAGCCTGATCCTCCAGTCTCGCTATCTTTTCTGCCGACCTGCTTTAGCCTCTGTTGGCCTGGGGCATCTGGCTACAGTGAAAATCCTGAGTGTGCCTGGTGTTATCAGTGTAGGCCGTAGTGGAGAGGGCAGTGGTCAGCCATCACTGTTTGGGGATCCTTAGGGATAGAGGTGGACAACTATACCTGGCCTCTAGCACTGCTCAGACAGCCTCATCAATTCTGACTCAGGGAGTCAAAGCAGGCCTGAATCACAGAATAGCAGGTGCCCTGCGCAAGCCCTGAGACTGGCTTTTCAGGTGCCCCAGGGATGGGTCTTCAGGTTCTGTGACCTCAGACCTTTCTTCCCATCCCTGCAGTGGGGCTCTGAGTCAGTGGAATGAGGTTATTCTTTAAAATCTTAAGAGCTTTTCCCCAGGGAACTTTTTTTTTTAAACCTTGTCGAGAAAGACCTAGCATTGGAAACTTCTCCCCCCGGGCTTTTTGAGACAGGGTTTCCCTATGCAATTCAGACTGGCCTAGGGCTCACTTTGTAGCCCAGGATGGTCTTGAACTCTCAACGATCTTCCATCCTCAACCTCCCAGGTGCTGGGATTATAGGTGTGTACCACCACACCTGGCTTGGAAACATTTTAGTGTTTGCTTCCTTTCTCTCTTCTTTGTTATAAGTTCTCTTTCACCATACCTTGTTGGTTTCATTCACACTGTCCCTGTACTGTGCACAGCGTGGGCAGTTATGCTAAACAGAACTCTTTTTAATGGATAAATGGGCTCTGCATTTGGCCAACTCAGTAGCACCAGAGGGAGGAGGCCATTTTGTTACTGAGCCGGTGTGGCCTGGCACCTTTGTGAGGAGCTGCTCACGGGCTTGCAGGAAGGGCTGTCTGCCGGGACACTCTTTTCACATTCCTTGGGCAGAAACCAGGAACTGTCACCATCTGTTTTAGAGAGAAATTCAAAAGACACTTTCCTTTTTCGTTAAGGTTGGCTGGATATTCACAGACCTCGTCTCAGAAGATACCCGCAAGGGCACAGTCCGATACAGTCGAAATAAGGTGAGGCTGAGATAGGAGTGCTAGTGTGGTCCTGAGCCTGGCGTGAATCATGCTAACTTGTGGCTCAGGGTGCTGCACACCTCACATAAGCTTCCAGATCAAATTATTTTCACAACAGGCTTCTTAGTAAATTAGGGTTTGGTCTTGGTTCTGTCCTTAGAGCAAAGCCCCCTCATCTGTGCAGACCTGTGGGGGTGGATTCCCAGTTCTTCCAGCCTTCCTAGTCTGGGTGGTTTTAGAGGAGTCTGAAATGGCTAGGAATTATGTGTATTTGTTTTGACATAGTTCACCTTTTACTGTTTTCTAAAAAAATAAAAGTCTATTTGATATGATGCCATAAAATCTGATGTGCCGCCTCTCTCGTCATAGGACACTTATTTTCTGAGTTCAGAAGAGTGCATCACTGCAGGAGACTTCCAAAACAAGCACCCCAACATCTGTCGGCTCTCCCCTGATGGCCATTTCGGATCCAAGTTTGTTACTGCGGTGGCCACAGGTATAAACAGGGTAGAATAATGTAAATAGTACTGCCCTGCTAATATATCTTGTTCTTTCTAACAGCTTTTCATCTTAACTTAGTCGTAGTAGATTTTGTTAATGGACCTGTGGGAATAGTTCTCCTTTGGTCTTACGGTAAAAATTTTGAATTTACCAGCATTATCCTCACAACAGGACTTACTGTGGCTCACCTGTGGCCTGGTGCTTGCATCACAGATCCAGGTGAACTGACTTCTGGATCTGATCTCAGGACTACTGTGCGCTTTTCCTGCAACCAGATGTGATAGCTGTCTGTGTGAGGAGAGGGACCTAGTGTTTCCATAACCCACATATTGTTGGCATTATGAATGGGACTGTTAGCTGGCTATGGTATTGGATGCCTGTAACCCCAGTACTCGGGAGGCTGAGCAGGAGGATTGCCTGGAGTTCAAGGCTAGCCTGAAATACATAAGCAAGATCTTGTCTTAACCCTCTACCTCCCAAAAAGAATAGGGCTGTTGTTCTAAGAAACCATTTCTGTAAAGCTCTTTCGAGAACATATTCATATATTATGTTATGCGCATCCTAAAGATAGAATAGTGTATGTAAGAGATTGTGGTCTATAAAAATATGCCACCAAATCCTGAGATACTGTCCAGGAAGGATCCAGATGTAGGACTGTAGAATTAAAAGGAATAGAAATTTGAAATTTGGAGAATCAAATCATAAACGTAGTTTGTTTGGTCAGATTTTGTATTTTTCTTTCTTTTGGTTCTCTGATTGAATACAGGGCCTTATGCTTGTTAGCACAGGCTAGTACTATGCCACTAGCCCTATTTGATTACATTTTAAACTAAGCACTAGCCTTGATCATGTGCAGCCCTAGGCTCTGACCTTTACGGAGACAAGAGTCTAGTTTTACATTTTTCTTGGTACCCTTCTCCCGGTTCTATAACAGTACCCATATAAGACATGCCAGCTTAGAAGTAGCCTGTTTGTATATAAGGAACTTGATCTGATTTCCACTGCTGTAGAACCCTTGATTACTAAGCTTTCCACTGTCAGAATTTCTCAGCTGTGCTGTATGTTAGCAAGCTTGCAGTTTGTTGATTTAAGATCCTTTTGAATTGCTGGGGATTTAGCTCAGCGGTACAGTACTGAATTGACAGACGCCTTTAGTTTGGAGACAGGGTCTCCCTAAGTTGCCCAGGCTGGCCTCAAACTTGTGATCCTCCTGCCTCAGCCTTCCAAATGCTGAGGGTATAGGTCAGTGTGGGTTCAAGCCCCTTGGTTCAAGCCCCAGTACTGAAAAATCAAGACAAAAAACAAGAGCTGCTCTGACATTTTTCTCTAAATGAAAATCCTTTCCTCTGATAATAATAGTCGTGCTGGCTGCCTGCACACAGCTTTGACAAGGAAGCAGAGTACAACCCGACTGTCACATCAGAGGGGCATGGGAGGAGAGGCACACAGGAAAGTTGACTGTCTCTGTGTGCCAGTGCCTGGAGGCTGACTGATGAGTACAGAGTAGGGAGCAGGGCTGCTGTGTGGATGTGGCCTGCTGGCCCAGACATACAAGTTGTGGCTTCCCAAGATGCTCCTGGCTCTCATTCCTTCTGGACCAAGGGGTGTGCCTCTCCACGCTTTTGTAGTTCTGGAGGAGTCAGTTGTGTTGGAACTGTGGATATGTGTTCTGGCAACATTCATAAAGTAGCACTGTGACTCTGATCTTCCTAAACAGGGGTTTTTGCCTGCTTAAGTAGATAGGGGATATTGAAGATAACATGGGATATAGGTCACTTCTTGTGAGTGATGTATGTGTGGCTATAGATTATGAGCTATGTACATCCTAAATAAATAATAAGAAAATGTGGTCTCCCTACCCTTGGCAAGATGCCTGGCATATTCAACTCCACCCACGAAAGCTGGCAGTGCCCCATTATTGAGACAACCAGAAACACCTTCAAAGACTTCCAGAATTGCTGTTCTGGGCTCCCATGGTAACCCAGCCCTTCTAATTACTGTCTCCACAGGGAAATTGTCCCTTGGGCCAAAAGAACTAGCACATTTCTAAAATTATAAGTAGTTTCTAACTTGGGGACTGCTACCTTCAATTACTGAGTCACACCTCCTGTTGAGAGTTAGAAATCATATGGCTTCCCCATGAAGTCCCCTGCTTGGGAACCAGCACCTAGTGGAAGATTCCAGGACTAGAGGAAGATACTCCATCTGCAGTCAGCATCCTTGTGTGTCTGGGTGCTGGGTGGTTCTCTTGGTGCTTGGTCTTGTCATTGGCACCCTTCCCAAGGGGAACACTGGCTACAGCACTAACAAATAACAGAGCCTCTCTCTTTCTCTCTCTCTCTCTCTCTCTGTCTCTCTTTCTCTCTCTCTTTTTTTAAGATAGAATCTTGCTAAGTAGTTCAGGCTGGCCTGGACTCAAATGTATAACCCAGGCTAACCTTGAATTTACAGCAGTCCTCCTGCCTCAGCCTCCCAAGTTCTGGGATTACAAGTACGTGCCACCACACCTGGCTTTTTTTGTTTTTCTCAGACAAAGTCTTGTTATGTAGTTGAGTCTACTGGTGAACTGACTGTGAAGCCCAGGCTGGCCTCAAACTCACAGTGATTCACCTGCCTTAGCTTCATAAGTGCTGGGATTATAGGTGTGCACCACCACGCCTGACTAGAGGACTAATAGATTTTAATCTAAGATTTTAGTCACTATAGCTGGGACATAGATTTCCTAACTATAAGTATAGTTTGCCTTTTCCCTTTGTTAAGGTGCCTTGGCCAGGGGACAAGTAGGGACCCTGAAGAGCTGCTAGAAAATACACTTGCTGCAGTCCCTTTTTGGGCAGGAAGGCATGAGCTTGCATATTTGTTTGTGATGCCTCCCAGGAGCCAGAGCCTCTGCTGCTTGGGGTTTCCACAGGCAGCACCCAGAAAGACACTGCCTATGGTCCCCTTCTGCTCCCAGAATTACACACAGCCCTTCTGATGGTTTGTGCAGGTTTGCTTCAGTCAGCCAGGAGGAGTTTGTGGAATGACAGCACATTACAGAGCCTGAGTCGTAACTTCACACTGATGTTGTCTGTGGGACTTCAGTCCTCACACAAAGCTCCTTGGCTGTGAAAATTCCTTACTGAGGATCAGATTTCAAAAGACAAAAATGGACCTGATACTCAGCTGCAGTTCACTTTTCTGACACTGCCCCTTTCTTGGTGCTGTAGTGCATCCCTGGGTAGTTCTGGACAGGCTCCTCTGTCTGCACAGGGAGCGATCACACTTTTTTTTTGTGGGTACTGGGAATTGAACTCAGGACCTTGTGCTTGCCAGGCAGGTCCTGTGCTGCTGAGCTACATCCCTGGCCCTCTTTTTTTTTTTTTTTTTTTAAATATTTATTTGGTTGGTTGGTTGGTTGGTTTTTTATTTATTTATTTTATTTTTGGGTATCAGGAATTGAACTCAGGACCTTGTACTTGCCATGCAGGCACTTATGCCACTGAGCTATATTCCCAGCCAGGGAGTGATTGCAAATGGTGATGTACACTCCTTGCTGCTCCACACGGGAGGGAGAGAACTGTTTGCAGTTCATTTTGGCTAATTGCCTTTGGAGATTACCTGTCTGGAAGAATGTTGCTTTTTCAACAGTCTTCAATTTTATAAACACTACATTTCATTTTTCTCTCATCCTCAAAGGTCAGTCTTTTCTTTCTGTAATGATTGATCACACCTTAATGATAGATCTAAATACCACTGTGGGTTTACTGTGCTCAGAGTGAAACACGAGCAGGTGTGTGCATGGTGACTCATCTGACACCTCCAACCGGTGAACTCAAGTTGTGCTGCGATGTCCATGCACTGGGCCATACTGGAGCTGAGCCTGTGTGCTGCTGAGGTATGGTTGGTCACCAGAGTTAGGGCCAGAGTGAAAGTACTAGACACAGCAGATGGAACCTTTGGAGCAAGTTTGACTTAGTATTTTGCAAGCAGCTGCAGTCTGCTTCCTGAGTGCAGAGTAGGCAGCAGCCTGCTTTGCCCATTTAGGGCTGGCTTTGCCCCTTTTGGTCCCCTTTTCAGATTTCTGGTAATTAGATGTGGTTTCTGGTATGTGTTTGAAAGCCAGACGGACTGACCTTATGATGCCAAATCAGTAAATTATTCTGTTTTTGTCAGACGGAAAGACAGATACTGAGAGTTTTTTACTCTAGAAGTATAAAAATGGACCTTGGAGGTGTCATAGTATAACCTTGACTCTAGTGATGTCTGCTCCATAGCCTCAAGTGCCCTCTCAATTTAAGGATCTGGCATAACTGGTAGAATGCTCCCTCTTGCAGCTGTTTATATGACCCAGGTCCCTGACTTCAAGGTTTTTATAAAGTGGAACTTGGAGAGGGGAAGAGGGAGATCCTAGAGGGCGTTGCACAAGTATGAGTGGGGACTGTAAAGTGATGCCAGCTGGGGTCTACATGTCACCTTGGCTCTGTTATGGTGCCCACACCTCCTCATGTGTGAGGTGATACCTAGGGCCTAGACCTGATGTGATCATGTTTTTGTAAGGTAGATTCTGTCATGTGTGTGATATGACTGCTAGGACTGTTTTTGCTGAACATTGTTTGTGTCTTGTTCTCCCACACTTGGTACCCCTGCTTGTCTCCAGGCAAATTTATCCCTGTCCACATCCTGTTTACTCAAGTGCCAAAGAATGTGGAATACAGGGTCCTGTCTGTTCTTTACACCCTGATGGTGTTAAAATTTAAGAACCTGAATGCTTGATGGCACTAAGTATGGCTTCAGCTGGTGTTGGAGAATGTGTGACGCTGGATTCCCAACTCTGACAGACATGTAATGGGTGACGCCTGTGTCAGATGCAGGTGGCTGTGGAGGGGAAATCAGCAGTCAGACACTTATGTCCAAGGCCATGTGCTCCAGCCACCTTGCAGATTACCCAAGGCAGACTCTCGAGTGTTTGCTTCTTGTTGATCAGAAGGTGGGTTATAGACATAGACCAGTTCTGAGTGTCCTTTGGTAGATTCTCTTTGAAGGTCTCTCTTTTTTGCAGGTGGTCCCGACAACCAGGTTCACTTTGAAGGGTACCAAGTGTCCAATCAGTGTATGGCACTAGTCCGCGATGAATGTCTGCTGCCATGTAAGGACGCCCCTGAGCTTGGCTACGCCAAGGAATCCAGCAGTGAGCAGTATGTGCCTGATGTGTTTTATAAGGTAAAAAATACAGTGGTATGAAAAAAATTGAGTCTACACAGGGCAGTGTGAACCTGTCTTGGCCTCTCCTAATCTTGGTGCATTCTGGCTTTATGAGCTGTCTGCCTGCTATGGTGGTTTAGTCCCTCTGTGGATGGATCCATCTGACTCCTTTCTGGGGCTATTATTAGCTATTCAGACTTCTTTGGTATTGGGGTCTAAACTAGTAGTAGAACTACAATATATTCGCTGTGGGATACATGATACCAAATTAGGCCACTGTAATCAGACAGTTTTTACTTTCTAAAGATGAAAAGATTGCTGGCTGTGGTGACTTATGCCTGTGTTCCAGCACTTGGAGGCTGAGGCAGGAGGATCGTCACGAGTTTGAGGCCAGTCTGGGCTCCATAGTGAATTCAGGGCCAGCCTGAACTATGTAATGAGTCTGTGTCTCAAAAGAAAAAAGAAAGAGAAGACTATGAGAGATGTTTGGGACTGTGTTTTTAGTTTGTTTGTTTTTGTTTTTTTGAGACAGGGTTTTACTATATGGTTCAGGCTGGCCTTGAACTCACTATGTAGCCCAGACTGGCCTCAAACTCATGGCAATCCTCCTGCTGTGGCCCCCTGAGTGCTGGGACTATAGTTGTGGGCTACCATGCCTGGCCTGGTACTGCTTTAGAATTCTGCCTACAAACAGCCATTCGATTCTGTTTGTTTGTTCCTTCTCCTTTAGGGACTCTCATTGTACATACGTTTGGCTGCATGAAGCTGTCCTACAATTCACTGTATTTGTTTTATGTCAGGTTTTTTTTCCTTGTGTTTCATTTTGGATAATTTCTGTTTTTCCTTCAGTCATTCATCTTTGTGTCTGCAGTGTCTGATCTGTCTGATCTGCTTTTCATCTAGAATATCATCTCCCTCAGACATTGTAGTTTTCATTGCTAGAAGTTTACCTTATCATTTTTATGTTTCCACTTACTTCCCTAAATGTAGAAGATACAGTTGTAATGACTGGTCCAATGTCTTTATCCACAAATTCTGTCACCTGGCATTTTGGTAGACGTGTTAACTGATCTTTGTCAGGTGTACATTGTACTCGGGATTGTGTTCTGGTCCATGTGTCTACTCTTTGGCCCTTGTTAGTATGTCCTGTGGACCTCTGTCTTTCCTTTTCACAGGGGTGATTGTTGCGTGCTGTTCCTTGTATGCTAAGAAGCCAGAGATTCCGAGGCCCCTCTGTTAGGTTGGGCTTTCCTTTGCTCTGGTGGGAAAGTGCAGTGGTGGCAGTCCATATCCATCTGTGTAGCAAGTAGATGATTCTATCTGATATGCATTTTAGCAGGACCTAGCCAGTCTACATTGCTTTTTCCCCATCTCTGGAATGGGGTCCTCCCAGGGTTTCCACTGAGAGCCTGTGGCAGTGTTTGTAAAGAGGAAGCCCACAAAGGCTTTGTGTTCTTGGCCTGGAAAGATAGTTGGAGGGACCATCTATCTGATGGTCAGAAGTTTTTGATTTGGCTCCTGCCTCATGCAGCTCAAATAGGTGGACATCCTGCCTTGGGCACCCTAAAGTATTGCTGACATCTCACAGATTGGCTGGGTGTTTAAAATCCCTATGTCTCCAGCCTTGTTCCTCTAGCCCATGTGCACCCAGTGTCTGCCAGACCCTCCTCTCCTTTGGGACCCTGCAAAAGGAAGGAGAGGGCTTTGGTGTCAGTATCACTGGAACCTCCCTCCCCAGCTGGGGTGCTTTCTTAGCCCCTTCCCCTCTGAAGGTCTTTATCACCTGAGCCTTTGAGATCACAGGTGCTTGCACTGTGCCCTCTGTTGCCTGGGTAAACTAGGCTAACACTATGACCCTTCCAGTGCCTCCCTCCAGTTCTTTGCCATTCAGAATATCAATTGTTTGAGCACCATTTATGAGGAAGCTCTCTTTCTGTCAGTCTAGGTGCCTCTCCTCACTGGTGTATCACAGCTGTGTCTATGGACCCTATTCTGTTCAACTGGCCAGTTTTCCTCTACCAGAATCAGCATTGTCCTGTCTTGATGACTGGCTCTTTGGTTACTCTGCAGACCTAATCCTGCTGCCCCTCTTCGCTTCTCTGCAGCAGACTCAGCCTGAGTGTGAGAATCAGTCTTTCAGGTGGCACCAAAACAGATGGGTCTCCTTGGGGTTTCACTGGGTTTCACTGGCCCCCTAGATGTGGTGAAGGGCTGCACTTGCATTTTCTGATGTCTTCTAGAAGGCTTTAGGGTTTCTTTGTGAAAGTCTTGCCCCTTGTTTGTTAGATTATTCCTAGGTACTGTGTGTGTGTGTGTGTGTGTGTGTGTGTGTGTGAGAGAGAGAGAGAGAGAGAGAGAGAGAGAGAGGGAGGGAGGGAGGGAGAGAGGGAGGCAGAGATAATATTGGAGATTGATCCTAGAGCCTTCACACTAGCTATGACCCCAGCCCACGTATGTATGTATATCTTTTTTTTTTTTTTTAACTTTGGGACAGTCTAATTAAATTAGCCTCAAATTCATGATTCTCCTGCCTCAGCCTCCCAGAGTGCTGGGATTATAGGCATGTGCCACCACCTGGCAATGTATATATATTTTTTTAATAGTGTTCCTGGCAGGAAATGTGCTTTTTTCTGTATCTCATTGTACATTTCTTGCACTTAAGAACTGAACTCAAAGCCAGGTGTGGTGGTGCATGCCTGTAACTCCAGCACTTGGGAGGCTGAGACAGGAGGATCGCTGTGAGTTCGAGGCCCTCCTGGGCTACAAAGTGAGCTCAAGGTCAGCCTGAACTGCATAGTGAAACCCTGTCTCAGAAAAGCAAAAAATAACAAAAAAACCAGGGCTGGGGATACAGCTCAGCGGTACAAGTGCCTGCCTGGCAAGTGCAGGGTCCCAAGTTTGATTCCTGGTAACCACCACCACCCGCCCCCCCCCGCAAAAAAAAAGGCAAAAGAAAACAAACAAACAAACAAAAAAACTGAATTCCTCTGTTTTTTTTTTTTTTTTGGTTTTTCTCCGGTACTGGGAACTGAACTCACAACCTTGTGCTTTCCAGGCAGGCGCTTTGCCGCTGAGCTAAATCCCCAGCCCCTCCTCTGTTGTAAAATGTGTAGTATTTCTATAATCATGCTGTTGCTTTCATGGACTGCTTATTTGTCCTCTTAGTAAAAACAGTCAGGAAGTGTGTACCAAATTGTTTATAACTGTATAGGATTTGACGCTTGTCAAATTGTGTCATGTTTTAGGACAATATCAATCTGAGCAAAAAAAGCTATAAAAGCAAACAAATATTTAAGTAATCCTTTTAGTCTTCCTTGGGCGGGTGATACAGCTCAGCGGCACAGTGCCTGGCTGGCAAGTGCAAGGTGCTGAGTTCGATTCCCAGTACCAAAAAAAAAAAAAAAAAAACTAGGGGAATGCAGTGTGTGTCTTGGCTACTGGGATGTGCTATGTTTCTTGGGCTTCCTTTTAGTCTGCCTATGGACTTTTGTGGTTGAATTTAAAATCTGCCCATAAATGAAACCTGCACCAATATTTACTTGACACTGTTGTTCATCGTGGTGTCATCTGCTGGTCATAAAATTGGAGACAGTCTGGCAGTCCAGTCACAGGGGATGTTAAATTATTGTGCATCTGCACAACAAAGTCTTGGGTGATCACTGAAGGCCTGGTTTAGCCAGTCAGTTACTTAGAGATGTGGGGTTCAGCTCAGAGTATGAAATTTAACAGTGCACCTTTGGAATATAACCTCAATTTACCTTGTGTATTGAAGATATGCATGTGTGTATATGTGTGCACACACACATTTCCATGTGGATTTGTGTGGGGGAGGGACATGGAAAGCCTGCATATACAGGGGAACGTGCTCTTGTACAACCCTGCTCTCTGTCCTGTGCAGTCAGGGAAGCGGAGAGGAACCTTGTTAGAGGAGGAGTGGTGAGCACAGAAACACCTGGCGCTGAGGGAAACAGGAAGGCCTATATGTACACTACTCTGTGTGTGCTCTCAGAGAGCCGAGGCTGTCCATGGAACAAGTGTGGAGGAAGAGCCCTCCCCGAGGAGTTAAGGGCTGCTGCCAATTATATCCCAGACATTCAGGTGGAGGGTGGAAGCTTCCCCTTTTGTCTTTGTGTGCTACCTTCCTTCCTTTGAGTGTCCTCTTGCCATTGGGAACTGGCTGTGCATTTTCATTATGGATACTTGGTCTCTGCAGAAAAATCAGAGAAGATCATATTTGCTGATAATCACCATTTGCATTTATCATAATCCCTTTCATTTCCTGTTCTGTTCTTTTGAGACAGGGTCTTGCTCTGTAGTTTAGGCTGGCTTGGAACTCAGCATGTAGCCCAGGCTGGCCTCAAACTGGTAGTAATCTTCCTGCCTCAGCCTCCCAAGTGCTAGGATTACAGGCATGTGTCACAATGCCCAGCTTCTTTTGAATAAAGAGAAAGAATTATATTTATGCAGAATGATAAATAGCCAAATCACAATGAATTCAGTTAGTGTGTTGATGCTGCTTCAATGTTTCTGGGGTTTTTTTTGGTACCGGGAATTGAACTCAGGACCTTACGCTTGCCAGGCAGGCGCTTATGCCACTGAGCTATATCCCTGGCCCAATGTTTCTGGTTATTGTTAATAACTATCTACTCTCATAGTCTTATACCATCAGAGTGAAATTGCTAGACAAGAAGCTTTTATGTTTTTTGTTTCTCTTTACTTTTCTTTCAGTTTTTTTTTTTTTTTTAAAGGATTGAACCATGGACTTTGAGGTACTGAGCTATACCTATTAGCCTTTTTATTTTTTTTGACGTAGGGTCTTGCAAAGTTGCCCAGACTTGCCTTGAATTTGCAGTCCTCCTACCTCAGCCTTCTGAGTGCTGGGATTATAGGTGCATACCACCATGTCTAGCTTAATTTATATATTAATATACTTTTTAGATTTTTATTTATTTTTAGTATATTTGTATACTTTATCTTAGCCAAACGACTGAAAAGCACAATTTTTTTTTATTAGGAAGACTATAAAATAGATTGCAGCTTTAAGTGCCTACATAGGTATATATGTTACATGCTGGTGACATAGCTGCTCTGGTGGCTCACATGAGTGGGTTTGATGTGGCCCAGGGAACACATCTGACCGTGGGATACCCTCCTGGGGTTACATGTGTATATTTGGACAGGGAGGCTGCTGCAGCTGTGGAGCCTAGTGTAGTCTGCTGGTGGTGGTGTGTTGGGGGGTGACCAGGGCTTTCTGTTGGTTTGTTGAGACCAGACTTGTACAGCCTGGCATGCAGCATTTGATTGGCTCCTGTGTTTTCCTTTAAGGATAATATAGTTAAATCCTTAGTCAGGCCGTTCATCTTAACACTTCGTGTAACTTCCCAGTGAAAGGAAAACTCAGCCTAATGTCTTCAATGTGTATTATACCCTAAATCCTAAAATTTCAGGTATATGTGTGTAACATGGACAAAGCTTTAGCTTTTCCTTTTGAACCCTGGGTTTCTCTGCTTCAAGGCCCTGTGTGCTAAGACACTACACAAAGCAAACTGTCATGCCATCTCTCACTGTTTTCAGTGGCTCTGAACCTGGCCAGGGCTATGCGGCCTTTGGGAACCACTGCGGGCCCCAGCTGGGACTCCTGGGAGTTGCAGTACCAAAGAATTGTCCCTTATGAAGGTGTATGCTGGCTCTGTAGCTGTTCTGCATGGTTAGATAAAACACCTGGTGATGGGGTGGCTCCTGTGTGTTCTTTGTGCTGAGGAGCGTGCCTCATGTCTGCTTCCTGATATCTCAGAAGTGCGACCTCCACTAGACACCTCAGAGATATGATCTGTGGGTGCTGGGCAGTGCATTGCATTCATCTGTGTTGGGAGCAGGTCTGAAATGTTCCTCTGGAAAGTCTGCTGTAGGAATGTTCTCTCATGGCATCCTGTGACACTTGGCGCATGTGCCAGAGGTGTTATAAAAGACCCTTCTGCACACAGAGATTGTGAAACCTCTGGAGCTTTATTCTGAGTCCCTGGAGTACGAGGTCGTGGCTGACCATTGGGAACATGAACTCCCGTGCTTTGGTATCATGCTGTGTTCTTCTCGCTCTGCTGGCTGTGCTAGGAGGGCACACTGCCTTCCCACAGAGGCTTCCTTGAGCTTCACACAGCCAGGGAGAGGGTGGCCTCTGGGCTGCCCCTGGAGGAAGTCCCGTCCTCCCCACAATTTCTAACCTCCTGCCCAGGGCCTGGAGCAGAAAGTGTCCCAAGCCTCTGGGCAGGGTTCACTGGTTGGTGGGTTTGAGAAAACCACCTCAGAACAAGTAAGTGACAGTAAGACTTCCTTAACAGGGGCTTTTAGTTCTGTTACTATAGCTGATAACTTTGTTGCTTTTTATAATATTTCCTTCTCCTTAAGTGATAATTTCTGGCTTTAGTGGCAATAAACTGGCAGCCCCAAGAGCCTGGTGGTGTCCAGCCCAGGGGTTTGCCTGTGTTTTGCAGTCTTTCCCAGGCTCCCTGTCTGCACTATGGCCTCGAGGGGCTGCAAAACTCCAGCAGGTACAAACCTTGCATGGTATGGATGGTGTCCGTGGGACCTTCTGTGCTGACCACATGTAGCTGAGCTGGCTGCCTTCCATTGCCTCCCCCTGGAGAGCCTTGGATGCAGGTCATGGTTCACTGATGCTCAGCTCCATAGACAGCAGTGAAGCAGGCCTTTCCCTTGGACCCCAGATTGTGTTTTTGCATGACACTCAGCAGCACTGACTTGCCTTACTTTGTAGATGCTCTCTTGGTGTTCTTTCATCTGTATTGGAAACACCCAGGAACTACTAGGCACTGCCTGGGGTACCCCACAGCCACTGAAAAGGTGGGGCTATCTGTACTATAGAGACTGCTATCACAGGGAGGGGCTGCTGTCAGCTAAGTGGGACAGGCTGAGGGGTCAGGACAAAGTCAAGGGTAGAGTTTGAATAGGGTAGAGAAGGTGTTGGCTCTGTGGAGATTATTCCAGAGACTGCAGCCTGTTCCCCACATGAACTAACAAGCCAGGTGGCTGTTGTTGCAGAGCAGACTTGGAAAGGGGTTAAGGAAGAGTATGGGCTACTGTGAGTGGGATGGACAAAGTACAGTGTCCAGGCTGAGGGTGTAACAGACCACTGCAGCTCCTGGAGTGAGAGAAGACTAAAGAGAAGGGGCAAGAGCTGAATTATGGGTGTGGTGGCCCATACCCATAATCCCAGCACTTGAGAGGCTGAGGCAGGAGGATTGCTGTGAGTTTGAGGCCAGGCTGGGCCACAAAGTGAGTTCAAGACCAGCCTGAATTGCATAGTAGAAAGAGCAGGAACAGCAATAGTAACTATTAGAGATAGCCCAAGCTCTCAGCCGTGGGAGTGGAGGAAATGGTTCAAGTCTAGGTAAATCCTGGAGGTTAGGGCAGGACCTTCTGAAGTTGAGTGTGCAGGATGAGTGTGAAAAGAGGCAGGAGAGCTCTAAGACTTTTAAATTGGAAGGCTGGGAGCCTTGGCATGTTAATGCATGTGACTTCATCACGCTGGTGGAGCTAGTGGAGGGTGTTGCTTAGGACAATGAGGGACTTGGTCTATGGACTTGGAGGCAGGGTGTGGAGTTGGTATTTAAGGCCATTGGCCTAGATCACATGGTCAGAGAGTGAGAATAAAGGGCCGATCTTGAGCCTCCATCATGGAGATGGTGGGCTTTGGAAGAGGTTGGGAAGGAAAAGTGCACATCAGGGAGCCAGGAGAGAGGAAGTGGAGGCAAGAGTAGCCTGCCTTTGTGGAGGCCAGGGGAGGGCTGATTTACCTGGCATTGCTGCCATCACTCTGGGTCACAGAAGGCTGTTGACCTTGATGGGCAGTACTGTCATGGGAGGGGATAGAGGGGCTGCAGCAACAGCAGCATAGACAACCCTTTCAAGGAACTACACTGCAGTGAGATGGAGGAAGGGACAGTAGCTCATTTGGGGCTTTTTGTGTATGTTGCTGGGATTGGTCCCAGAGCGGGGTGAATGGGCACATAGAGAGGTGCACACACATGGAATGGAGCCATCCACACAGCTTTGGGGAACTTAGAGATGGTCAGTGTGGGAGGGATGTGGGTGTGGAGCTGGTGGGTTGGTGCAGGAAACTTGGGAGTTCTTTTGGACCAGGGAAAGCAGAGTGAGTGGAGATTTGTGAGCTGAGAACCTGGCCCAGGAGCATGGGTGAAGTGGAGGTGGGGCATGGGGGGCTGGCAGCAGGTGTCACTCGGTCATGGATTCATGGATTCACAGGTTCACATGCACTAGGCAGTGCAGTCTTATAAAAGTTAACTTGTGGTATAATTTATATCATTATAAAATCAAATGCCTACTTATTATTAAAAAACAAAAACAGTAATGGTAAATCTATAAGGATACAAAGCGAGCCCCCCTCAGCATCCTTCTGGCACTCATGTATAAATCAGCACCCATGTTGACTGTGAGTTGCACTTGGCCGCAGCCTGCCCTTCTCACCCATACAAACCCCTATGTTCTGAGTGCTTTCTCTGGGCCCTGGGCATGCTGCTATGAGTGAGTCACACCAGGCCCCTCTCCTCATAGATTAGCACAGCACTGAGCATGGGTTGAGCTGTGCCAGCCTGGGCTCCACTTGGCCATACTTCTAGGGAGCACTGTGCCTGCAGGGATCAGCCTATCTGAGATTGGTTGGTGGTATGCTAGCAAGATGCAGAAAGAGCCATGAAAGGTGAGTCCTGGAACATTTCCTACTGGATGTGGCATGAAGAGTGGTCTGGAGGAAGAGATTTGGCAATAGTCCAAGCAACCAGTGCTGTGCCCTAAATCAAGAGAGGCCACAGGCAGAGGGCTGGAACAGGACCCACATCCAGTTAGGAGCTACACTGGACAGGTACTGATAGTGGGGGCTGAGAGAGGTGAGGCTTTTGCTGTAGATGATTTACCGTGGGTGCAGGGATAGAATTGGGAAGTATAGTGTTCCCATGATTCCTATAGCCTTTGTGGTATAGAGATTGTGTGGGGGATGTGGGGAGCCCAGGAACTAGCAGGTCTGAGGGTAAAATACAGGTTTGGGGGCCAGAGCAGAATTACGTCTTGGGAGGACATTAAGAGTCTGAATATCGATTGGGATAGCATGGAAGCCTGTGGGCAGTTGTTGAGGCCCAGAAGCTTAGACAGGAGACCTGGGTTAACAGTGCTAGTCTTAAAACAGTGTAGAAAGCCCAGACTAAAGCCCCCAGACCAGCTGGGGTTGTCAGATGAAGCCAAGAAGTAGGTCAGACAGATTTGTAGACTCTGCACTGCAGGGGCCAGCTTGGGCAGGTGGGAGAGGTGATGGTCCAGCAGGAGATAATGCTAAGATCCTGAGACCAGCAGTGCTTGGGGAAGTGGGGGTCAGAGTGAAGCGAGGGGCATCATTCTTTCTTGGTACTGGCTATTGCAGAAGAGAGGGCATCCCAAGAGCTGGGTGCTAGGTTCTTAGGCTGGGTGCTCAGATTACAGGCCTGTGCCACTGTGCCTGGCCCATTTGATTATTTTCATTGTGAATCTCTTCACGTGCTTAGTTATTTATAAGATGATTCATCATTTTCTGCATTGATTGCTTATGTTTTTATTTTTGTCATATGTTGTACATACAGGCCAGGTTTTCGTTTTCTTTGTTTTTTTTTTTTTTTTTGTACCAGGAATTGAACTCACGACCTCATGCTTGCCAGACAAGCACTGTGCCACTGAGCTATATCTCCAGCCCTCCTTTCTTTGTAATTTTTACATAGAAGAGCTAGATTTAAAAAAAAAAAAAAAAGAACTGGACTATTTTTTTACTTTGGAGATACTTTCATCTGTTTTCATTATTTCTGTCTTTGTCATCATATGTTCAAAATAATTCTTTACTGCATATTACCTAAATATTATTTTGATGCTTTTATGATGTAATTTTAACATTCATTGACCATTTGTGCATTGTATTGATACAAAGTAGGAATCTAATTTTAGATGTTTGTTTAGCTGACCTGATGCTACATTTACCCTAGACCTGCTGTTCATGACTCCTTATATCTTAACACACAGTCCCTGAAACGTCTGGTCATAGTTTTGTTTTCCCCTTGCAGTGCTGGTAGTAGATGAGCTGCCAGGGCCAGGGCCTGTGGCTTCAGTTTCCATACATATGTCCTGACCTCACAGCCCAGCACTAGTGTGAAGCACAGTGTGGGATAGCTCACAACCTGAGTTCTCAGTGTGGATGAGCTTTCTCTAGCCCTCCTGAATCTGCTAGCTGCTTGATCTTTGGGTAACTAACTGGTCGTTTCTCAGCCAACATTGGGCACAACAGCCGTGCCTGTGATGTGTAGAGTTGTGAGGAGCAAGTGGGCCTGCCCATGGGGTCCAACCTAGACCAGGACAACAAGAGCATGCTTATGGACTACACTGTGCTCTGGTAACTTGCCAGATGAAGTGCTGGTTGACTTATCCCTTCCTGCCAATTCTCATCAGAGAAGCAGCACACTCAGAGTTTGGCCCACTGTCTCCAAAGCAAGGTGGTACTAGCCATAGTTGCTGCTGTCCTACAACAAGCCCATGTGCTCAGGATTCACAAAGACTCCCATCTGTGCATTTTTCTTTGATGTCAAGATCATAGCACTGCTGCTTCCAGACGTGTCCCGTGGTACACAGTGAGGCTTTGGGGACTGTGGTTTCTGGGTCTCCTGGTGTCTCACTCCAGGTAGAGATAAAATTGCTGACACTTTGCCGGCTGCCAGACTTAGAATTAAGACATCTTTCTCCTAGCACATTCCATCTGACATTTGCTAAAGCCTATAAAAAGTAATTGCCTTTAAAAATGGTATGTAGGGATAGGGATTGGCTGGCAAGAACATTTGAGTGAAGGCATGGGGGAGAGATAGAAGTTACCTGTTTTTTCCCCCAGGGAAAAAAGCAGGATATAACACCTTTATTTTCTTGGGGAACAGAGAAGGTACAGTTGGGTAGTTAAATTTGAACGAGATTATCATGACACAAAAAAGAGAGGGGCATTTAACAAGAAAATTCCCTAGAGGGGAAGATTAAAGTGAACAGGTGCTAGAAAAATGTTTCTGCATATTAGAGCTTAATTAGATTTGAAGATGAATTCCAGATGGGGTAATTACGTGTGAGTTGTTGCAGGTTATTTCTTGTAGGGGCAAGCATGTATTTTTGGAAATGGTGATTTAGTTTGATTGAGTTGATTCCTGCCTCCTATCATATCTCCTTCATCAAGAAACTGCCTCCTCTGAGGTCCTGGGCCCCACTTAGCAGCTCCCAACTTTGGGACCCCTGTTGCAGCTGGCAGAACCATAGGCTGTGCTGACCACATGGCCACCTGTGTAGCAAAAGACAAATGACTCTTACCACATGGGGTAGAAAGTTGTTTCAGCTTCAGAAGAGGCAGCTTGCAGGGACGTGGCATTTGCCAGGGAGGGCACAGCCTACCTGACCTGAAAGTGGAGTCAGAGTGAGTGCTCCTCATGCACCCAGCTGGTTAGGTGTATTTGTAGAGTTCTATTTTCTTTTTTCTTTTTTGTTTTTTGGTACCAGGAATCAGACTCAGGACCTCGTACTTGCCAGGGAGGTGCTATGCCACTGGGCTATATCCCCGGCCCCTGGTTAGGTGTATTTGGACCATTCCACTGAGAGGAAAGGGCCAGTCTTCATTTGTGGCACTTACAGTGGCAAATAGATTGGTAGTTTTTTTTTTGTGTGTGTGTGTGTGTGTACTGGGAATCGAACTCAGGACCTCGTGCTTGCCAGGCAGGCGCTTGTGCCGCCGAGCTATATCCCCGGCTACGGTGGCAAATAGAGAAAAGGGAGGAGACTAATAAATAGAGACATATTTCAGACTAGAAATTTAAAACAAGGAACAAGACCAGTTGGATTCAGGGATGTCCCATTAGGATGGCAGAGTAGTTTGACTCAGGAGCAGCTTGTGATGATTGAAAAGTCAGCACAGCTCTCTGTCCCCAGAAGTTGTGGATATGTGGGGAATGCCTCTCACACACTTGGGGACATGTGCTTGGCAACCAGTTCCGGTCTGGGAAGTTCAATAAACGTAAACTTTTATGTAAGGGCCTGTAATTGGAAATTATGGATGTATAACTTATATATGGCTCAATGAATGATTTATATAATGTTAAGTGATGATTTAGATAGAAAATATAGCCCCTCCTGTAGAATCTTTAATGAAAAATGTTGGTTCTGATGAATTTATTTCTAGAGCTCTGTTGGAACTCAGCATGTTTGACATAAATCAGATCTAATTGTCACTTTATGATTAATGAACATACGCTGGCCGTTTCTTCCCATAATTAAACTTTATGTTCTGTGCATCTGACAAAGCAAAACAAGTTCAGACTTTGACAGATTGGTGGCGGTGTTCCTGTGGCTTTGTATTTGTGTGGGTGCTCGTTTGTGCGCGTCTTTGTCAGTGCACAGTACTTACTACCCATAGCTGGGTTAGCAGAGGCTTGAGTGACATTTCTAAGAGTTAGCAGTCAGAGTGTGAGACTTGGAGTGGTTGCAGAGGTGGATGGGCACAGACCAGTCCCGACAAGGGAGTGTGGCCCTGCTGCCTCTGCCTTTCAACTGGCTCCAAGTTCAGTGCTGACGGTGGTAGTAGGGGAGCACTCTCCCTTGTGGAGGCTCCCAGTCGCCTGACAATATGGCTATTCTGTCCTGAAGAGCTCTAATCTCTCAGAAGTGATGCCAGGTGAATTGGTTGCAAAAATGTATATATTTTCCTTTTGCTTTTTATGCACCTCAATGAGGATTTTAATTTAAAAGGTGAGATGTTGCCAGGCATGGTGGCACATGCCTGTGATCCTAGCACTCAGGAGGCTGAGGCAGGAAAATTGCCACCAGTTGGAGGCCAGCCTAGACTACATAATGAGACCTTGTCTTAAGATAAATAAATAAAATTTAAAAAGTAAGGGGTAAGGTGTTTGTAGAAGGAACATTATGTCACTAGTCACCTTCACTCAATGGCCATTCACCTTTGATTATTTCAGGATATAGACAAGTTTGGCAACGAGATCACTCAGCTGGCCCGGCCCCTACCTGTGGAATATCTGATCATAGACGTAAGTGCTCCTCATGCTTGCCCTGCACAGGCTGCCCTTTGGGTGTCGTGGAGGTCTGGGCGTGGGTGGAGGTCATTCACAGGGAAGCCAGTGATCCTTGCACTGCACTTTCTGCCGCATGTGGGGCAGAGGATGTTTGCGAAGTTATCGAGCCCCCAGTGTTCTGGAACATTCATAGTTTTTTTTTCTTCTCTCTGTCCCTGTTTGAGGAACTGTTTTTATTTATTTATTTATTTATTTTCTCCAATCAGATTTTATTAATAGATTTTAGATACTCATAATGATCACATTCATCATAGAGAATTTGTACCTGTATGTGATATAACTTGATTCTTTTTTTTTTCCCATTTCCCTCTTCTCCCCTGAAACCCTCTTGCCCTCCCCATTTACAAAAGCTTTGTTTTTTCTAAGTTTTCTTTTTTACTTTTCCCTTCTTTTCCTTTCTCCTTCCCCCATTCCTTATTCCCCTCCCCATTTGAACATTTTCTTCCTATTTTACAGTACCTGTTATACATTTTTGTCCTTATTTACATTTTTGGTTTCTCACACCAGAAAAATAGTGCAGTATTTACATGTGTGTCCACTTTATTTCACTTTAAAAAATGGTCTCAAGGTGTATCCATTTACCTAGAAATGTCTCAGGCTTATCCTTCTTTATGGCAGACTAGTACTCCATTATATAAAAAACCACATCTTTATCCATTCACCAGTTGATGGGCCTTTGGGCTGTTTCCAAGATTTGGCTATTACAAACTGTGTCACTATAAACATGGGTATGCATATATTCCTGTGGTATGATGGTTTTAATTCTTTCAGGAAGATACCAAGAAGGGGAATAGCTAGGTTAAATGGAACCTCTATCTAGTTCTAGTTTTTCTGAGGAACATTCACGGTTTTAAGGACTATTTCTTGTAGTTTCAGGTTTTTATATCCTTGAAAACAACCTGGGGATTAAATTTCCCCATACTGAAGTATAGAAGACCCTGCCTCTGGCCCAGCAGCTCTGGAAGGCAGCAAGCAGGGCTTAGTTCTGAGGGTAACCCACAGATTTGCCACGTACTCTGGGCTTGGTTGGGGCTGCCTGCCAGACCACGGCTGCAACAGCCAAAGTGCTTCTATGACTTGTTGTCCTTTAAAGTGAGGATCAACATGGTTTCCTAGGTGGAGCTTCTGGAGCCAAGATGGGTGGCTCTGCTGCTGTATTTCCCCAAATCTCTTCTCCTTTTTGGAGGCATCTCATGGTCACAAAGATGAGACCAAACCACTGGCCACAGGGCAGTAGATACTTCAGGACAAAACCTTATGCTTTTGATATAGCTGGTGTATCACTGCTTGCATGAGCTTTGTCCACAGGGGCAAAAGTGGCTCATTCCCTATGCTGCTGTGTGCCAGGATCCATTCAAGCTACATTTCAGCTCAGGACAGGCATGGATTCAGGCAGTAAAATACCATTGCATTTGGAGCCGTGGATCCCCTGAGCCAAGCCCACTGATGCTCTATTCCAATTGACAGCTCTTGAGAACATATTTATTACCTAGGCTATAAAGGCATCTGTTTTTTAGACTACCTAGGGTGTAATTAAGATGAAAACAGATTGATGGAACATACACTGAGGAGGGGTCGGCATGATTTAGCTGCGTCTCCTCCTGCCCCTCTTCTGTGGGAAGTGAAATTCTTGCCACAGTGTGCTCTTTAGCAGTGCTTGGTTGCTGGGAAAGGATTCTGCCTTGGGACCCCAAGTTCTCCATCCCTGTGGAAGTGAGGGCTGGGGAATCCCTTGAGAGCAGGTGCCCACAGAAATGTGTTCACCTCCTTGTGTAGTGCCAGAGGGCCTGGGTACAGGCCTAGGCCAGGTCCAGCTGCTATGCTGCTGCTGACAGGGGTAGGGTGGAGTACGTGCTAAAACCCACACCCTTGGTTTTGCTAGGCAAGTGCTCTACCACTGAACTATACCCCCAGCCCTTTCTTAGATTTATTTTTGAGATATGGTCTTGCTGACTTGCCCAGGCTGGCCTTGAATTTATGATCTACTGCCTTAGCTGGAATTACAGCTGTGCGCCTGGCTGCTGTTCTTGAAACTAAGGATAAGGGTGGCTATTTCAGGCAGGGAAAGTACAAACCAGTGTTTCCTGGGCTTCTGTGGAGATACTGGTGCATTATCTAGTTCATAGCTCCAAGACAGACTAGGTAGGGAGAGGGCTTAGGTACAAGACAAAGGAGCTGGACCCTTGGGGTGGTCACTTGGGGCCCTGTGGACTTTGATTCTGTCACTCCCCAGGAGCCCCTTAAAGGGCTAGCAAATGTCTCTCCTGCTTGACTAGTTTGCTGTTGTGTGTTCTGCAATTGCCCCTCTACTCCTGCCTTTGTCTTTCCAAAAGGAAAGCCCAAGTGGCCCCAGGATTTTGTTTCTGTAGTATGGGCACACACATCCCTATCTTTAGAGCCATAACTGCAACCAGGACTGAGTGGCATGCATGCCAGCCCTGCACTGGGCACCTTCAAGAGCCACTCCTGTCATCTCTGTCCCCCAGGTGAGGAGAGTGAGGCCAAACAACCAGCATGTCACTGTGGCCCAAGTCGTCACTGTGGCCCTGCTGCTGCACAGCCTGTGTGTGAAAGACCAGCTGGCCCCCTTTAGCTCATTTTTCCAGAGTGCTGACGCTGGCACAGTTGACTGCAGAAACAGCTTGCTGCCTTTGCTGATGCGGAAAACAGACCAGAACAATGTTTCATTCTTTAGAAGTTGTCCCTCAGGAGCCACAATAGCTACCCTAAATCTGAAAAGGGGCGTGACCTGCTCCTGCTAGTGTCCCATGCAGAGGAAAGCCGCATCAGCCAGAGGTGGTTGATAGCTCACACTTGGGTGCTTTTGTGTGCCGGGGCATCTGCTGAGAGGAATAAAACCTGAGTTTGTATTGATTCATTCACATTCACCACTGTCCTCGTAGTTTCTATGGATTACATGTTAGATTTAAAATGCCCTCTGCTGTTCCTAAAGCATGTTGGAGCCAAACCAAGGACTTGGGTCCCCTTTATGGAAGCTCTTAACACCAAGTCACCCTTCTTTGAGGGAGAAGAGGGCCTGTGATTCTCACCCCACCTGCAAAGCCTGTTCAGCCTCTACAAGCAGCTTTGCAGCAGCCTGTTGGAGTTGCTCTGCTTCATAGCTGACTTTAAATAGCTTCCAAGCCTGGGATGTGAACTTTGCACCTCCTAAGATGGCCTCCTACCTCTTCCATTTCCTTCCAATAATGCTGTTGGCTTGGGCCAGGGGCAAGCCAGCTCTCTGTTGCCCATGGCAGAATGCAGTGGTGTGAGACTCTCAGACAGTCCCATCTTGAGCTGGGGCTGCAGAGGCTAGTGCATAGCTAGGAGCTGCCCAGATGCATGTGATTTGAAAACCACATTCTTCAGCTTGTTTCCCAGTCTCACAGCTTGAAATGTTCCATTTGGGGACAACAGTAATAGTTAACTGACACTTTCAGTATGGAGCTTGTAGGATTCTTAGAATCCCTGTGTGTGTGACTTGCCCCAGCATTTGCTGGGGCTACTTGGGTGAACCTGACCATATCCACACTGTTATCAGCAGAGTTTATCTTGGTTGTGTTTTTCTTCTTTAGATCACAACAACCTTCCCTAAGGATCCAGTTTACACATTTTCTATTTCACAAAATCCGTTTCCTATTGAAAACCGAGATGTACTAGGTGAGACACAGGTAAGCTCTTCAATTTTGGTTTCCCAGAAATTGCCACACTTTGAAACTCCCATCATTTTTCTTGCAGCAAGTCCCATGAGAGAGACCTTTTTTGAGGGCATGTGTATCATGTGGGCACCTCTCCTTTCTAGGTGATAGATGGCTGCAGTATAAGTCCTTGGCCTACAATCTTGCCTGAAGTACCATTCTCAGTTGACTGCTTAATTTTTCTAAAATATATTAGTCACTTTGTGTGGTTGGTTGGTCCATTAATAAATGTACATTTGTGGAACTGAGCAGTGGAAACAGTCTTGCTTCCTTGTTGCTGTGCCCTCATCTCCACTGCAGGCCAGGAGGCCTCATTGTAGCATGATGTGTGGTACCAGAAGGCTCGTTGCTCAAGCTGCTCTCACCAGCAGCTCAAGCTTGACCAGGGTTTGCCATTACTGCCTTAAGCACATAGGCATTCTGGGCTCCACCTCCGCCTGGATGGCAGCTTGGTACCCATGTTTCAGACAAGCTTAACTGAGGAATTCCTGTAAGTGAATTTTCTTCTACTGTGGTTTATTGGTAAAACCTCTTCTGGTGCTCTGCTTCCTCACTCCTGTTTCCTGGGGGACATGGGGTATTTGTCAGGGGGAAAGGGAGCCCTTTTGGGGCTCCCGTACTCAGTGCTATTGGGACATATTCACACTGGGCCATGACTGCCCTCTCTGTTCCACCTCCTCACTCTGTGCTGCCCTAGCTCAGGAGGGCAGCCAGACAAGAGAGAGCAGATGGGTCTCCTACCTGTTCTGAAGTGGTCCGTTTCTTCAGACACTCTACTTCAAAGGAAAGGGGCATTTTGCATCTGACTATTTCATGCTGAGTGAGCTTCTACACTTGTTTCCTCACACACCTTGGTCCTTTCACACCGTGTTAGGCAGGTATGTTGAGCACTTCCCCTGCCTAGGAGGGTCAGATGTTTACTTTGGGCTATTTGTGCCTCTTTTTCTTGGACCCTCTCCAGTGGTTACAGAAGAGAGGGTGAGATTTCCCTTAGCGTTACGTGTTGTCTTAGTAGCTGGCAGCTTCCCTCAGGATCTGGCTCTAGAAGTGATAACACAGTGTCCATGTTTCTTCTCTCTCCTGCCCCTTTGTCTGCAGGACTTCCACAGTTTGGCCACCTATTTGTCCCAGAATACTTCATCTGTGTTCTTGGATACCATTTCGGATTTCCACCTCTTGCTGTTTCTGGTCACCAATGAAGTTATGCCTCTGCAGGTAGGATCCGAGCTAGAAGAGATGCCCCTTGACTCCCTTTTCTCAAACCAGAGTGTGGTAGGAAGCCGAGTGAAACCTGGTATCAAAGGTCATCTCCTTGTGGCTGTGTGGGTATGTGTGGGCAGCAGCTTTTCAGAGGGGTCTGTGATGGAAAGATGAACGTTGTCACCATGGCCTCCATGGCAAAGGACCGTATTGTTGATTATAATCTCCTAGAAGATGAATGAGTTGAGAAAACTAGGATCCCCCAGTGTAGACAGTCTCTGCCCTGACAGCAAGCTCGTTGCTGACATCTTGCCTTAGCCTAGAGGCTTGGCCAACTTCCAGGCCCCACATGTGCAGCTGCACAGTTGGCATTCAGGAGACACACCATGGGGAAGGAAAGGGCCAGTGCTTTGTAGACCACAGGTGCTCTCTAGGCCGATCAGGGTACCTCTCTAGGCAGTGGGTCCTTCCAGGAGGCTTCTGCATGTGCCATGGTGTGGGTGTTGTCCTGTGACCCTTTCTTCTCTGCCTAAACCTTGAAGAAACACCAGGGAAGGAGGGAGGCCTCTTTCTGAACCTTATAGCACTTACTCAGCACCTTTCCCAAAGGAGACAGAGTAGAGCCCTTAGGGCATTTTTGTGTCAGGTAGTCTGTAGCTATTCTTCTATCTACTGGGTTTATTTATTTATTGATGAGGCAAGATCTTGCTATGTAGCCCAGGCTGGCTTTGAACTCCCAGTAATCCTTCTGCCTCCACCTACTGAGTGCTGGGATTATAGGTGTGCACTACCACGCCCAGCTGCTGGGTTTATTTTGTAGCTATTTTGTCACCAAACCACCCACTCTGATACTGGACATCAAGTACCCTGTGGCTTTTGCTACCCCTCTGTCTCTTCTCCAGTTACTCCAGGAAACTTTACCTCCTGTCACAGAGTCAGCCCTGCCACCCTGGGTCAGGAATGACAGGAGAGGCTCCCTGTGTGTCAGAGCAACCTTATTAGTAAATGTGACTGCAATTATTCTTAAAAAACATTTGGTGGGGCCTGCTGTGGTGATGCATACCTGTAATCATACCATGCAGGAGGTTCACAAATTCAAGCCAGCCTGGGCAACTTAGCCATGTAGGAGACCCTATCTCAAAATAGGAAATAAAAAAAGAGCTGGGGCTGTAGCTCAGTAAAGGACATGGGTTCAGTTCCCATTACCAAAACAGGAAAGAAAATATTTATTAGTTGACTAAGTCTTGCAGTCTTTATCAAGCCCTCACTGTTCTAATTCTCTGCATGTTGATACTGGAGGCTGAGGATGTGGAGTGTGGTTTCCAGACACAATGGAGAAGAGAAAGAGGCAGAGGGTAAAGTGTGAGGAAGAGGATGGGTCCTATAAGCTGGCCTCCTCTCTCTCTATCCCTTCCTCTAGGACCGAGGACATAACCCTCTGACCCCTGGGCTGTTCGGCCGCCACTCTCAGCCCATGACAGAGAGTGCAGATGCCTACTCTGGGCTGTTTGGGAAGAATTTAAATTTTAGCTCACTCTAACATTTGTATTTATAGACCCAAATTGGGCATTTTGTGTTACATAGTGAGAGCCTATTCTTTTTTTTTTTTTTTTTTTCTTTTGAGACAGGGTTTTGCTGTGTAATCCAGGCAACCTTGAATTCACTATGTAGCCCAGGCTGGCCTTGAACTTATGGCAGTCTTCCTGCCTCAGCCTCCAAGTGCTGGTATTACAGGTGTGCACCATCACACCCAGGAGCCTCTTCAGTTTTTAAAATTCCCTCTGAAATATGTCTTGATGTTGAAGATAAAATTGGTAAAAGCAGAGCAAGATGGAACCTTTTTTTTTTTTTGGTGTCTCAGGACAGCATCAGCCTGCTGCTGGAGGCAGTGAGGACCAGAAATGAAGAGCTGGCACAAACGTGGAAGAAGTCTGAGCAGTGGGCCACCATCGAGCAGCTGTGCAGTAAGTGCCCCCCACCCACCCACCAAGAGCTGCAGCTGCAGCCCCTTACACCTGGACTTCTGACCCTGGTGCATCCTGGGGAGCCATGGACAAGGGGAAAAGCATAGACAGGACCTCCCTGCTGGGCACATGCTGTGCTCACTGACAGCATATGTATTGTCCAGGCCTCAGGACGTAGGCGTGCTTGGCTTTGTGAGTTGAATATAGATGAGTATACCAGATATGTGCATCCTCACTTCCCAGGCACCCCTGTCTGAAAAGATATCTGTGTTTTCCATCCCTATGAGACATTTGGCACTGGCCCTATACTTTAATGGTATAAAAACTCAGATCCCACGGCAGCAGGTGATGGGATCTGGGCCTGTCCCCTGCAGCAGCTTTTGCCTGAGAGCTCCTTGTGTTCATCAGTGCTCACTGTGCTGAAATATTCAGCGTGTGATTGTAGATTAATAGTAGAGTGCCACCTATAACAGCATCATGAGACATGTAGCACTAGAGGCACCCCAAGAGGGCCAGGCAAGAGCTCTGTGTTGGAAGGTAGTTGTTGCCAGAAGAGCTACTAAATGGGAAATACATCATTTTTCTTGGCTGGAAGAGGTAATATATCTTTATTTTTTTATTTTTTTATTTTTTTTGGTTTTTCTCCGGTACCGGGAACCGAACTCACGACCTTGCGCTTGCCAGGCAGGCGCTTTTGCCGCTGAGCTAAATCCCCAGCCCCGGTAATATATCTTTAAGGTGTCAGTTTTTTTTTGTTTTTTTTTTTCTTCTTAATGTTTTCAGACAGTCTCTTTGCCTCAGCTTCCCAGAGTGTTAAAATTACTGGTTTGTACTATCATGCCCAGCTTTTTGTTTTGTTTTGTTTTGTTTTTGGTACCAGGAATCAAATTCAGAACCTTGTGCTTGCCAAACCAGCACTTGTGCCATTGAGCTATATCCCTGGCCGTGTTTTTGTTTCTGTTGTCATAAAAATCAATAAGTCCTAAAATTCATTTAGAGGCAGAGGACCTAGAAGAGTGAAGACAATCTTACCAGACAGGACAGGAACTGGAAACCTTGCCCTGCTGAACTCAAAGCTACAGTGCTTAGTGCTTGAGGCAGTCTGTGCTATGTGAGGATGAGCAGCATGAGGGCAGCAGAGTGGGGCATTGCTGGCAGCAGGAACCTGAAAGAGGATAGGCTTCACTGAGACATCTGGCTGGGCATCTCTGGGGACCCGATGAACCTGGAACTCAGCAGTGAGCAGTGTTATTTACAGAAACCAGTTCAGCAGAGCTTGTGGGCCTACTGATGAGGCCTAAAACTATAGAGTATTTATGTGTTCAAAAACAGAGCATCTTGCTAAGTGTGTTATACATGCCTATTTTCACAGCTTTAGCGTAGGAAGGATATTTTAGACAGGATATAGGACTTTGGGATAAAATAAGGAAAAACACTTTCTTTTAAAAATTGGTAAACTAGGGCCGGGATATAGCTCAGCAGCACAGCACTTTCCTGGCAAGTGCAAGGTCCTGAGTTAAATTCCCAGTACCAAAAAATAAATAAAAATTGGTAAACTAGCCCAGTGTGGTGGCATATGCCTGTAATCCCAGCACTCAGGAGGCTGAGGTAGGAGGATCTCCATGAGTTTGAGGACAACCTGGGCTCCATAGTGAGTTCAAGGGCAGCCTGAACTACATAGCGAGACTGTCTTGGGGAAAAAAAATGGTAAATTAGATTATTAAAAATGAAACATACTTGTTCATCCAAGGGTGCTGTCAGAAACTTCAAAAGGCTCAGGCAAGGAGACAGTACTTGCAGTGCATACATATGATAAAGGCCTCCCATCCAAAATGCATTGACAAGCCATAATCAAATAGGGCTTTAAGGAAAAGCCAACCAAAGGATTACTGGGTGTGGGTGTGGTGGCCATTGCCTGTACTCCCAGCACTTTGAAGCTGAGGCAGGAGAATTACAAATTTGATGGAAGCCTGGGTTACAATGTCAGTTCAAGCCCAGCTAAACTATATACATAGCAAGGAAGAAAAAAACCAAACAGGTTGGCATGGTGGCACATACCTATAATTCCAGCATTGTGTCTCAAAAAATAATAATAGTATGAATTCCCTGGGTTCAGTTCCCAGTACTACACACACCAAAAGAAAAAAGAGAAAGGCAAGCCTTAGACATTTCACAGAAGGAGATAGAGGAATGATTGGTGTCATGAGTCTTCAGGGAAATACAGTTTAGAGCACCGCCAGGTGCTGCTGGATGTGGAACAGCGAGGGCCCATAGCTACCCGCTCCCACGAGTTCTTCAGGAACTTTGAGGGGCTGGAGATTTAGCTCAGCGGCATAGCACCTGCCTGGCAAGCGCAAGGTTGTGAGTTCGAGTCCTGGTACCGGAAAAAGAAAACCAAAACCAAAAACAAAACAAAAAAAGAGAACTTCGACATGCTTTAGCCTGTGACCCGGCAGTCCCGCCCCTGGGCTCTCACTGGAAGCAGTAAAGTCATGGGCCCACAAAAAGCTTATTCAAGAATGCTCTTGGCAGCTTTGTCCTAATAGCCCAAAAAGCTGCTACTGGGGAAACCACTCAGTGTCTACCCAGAGCAGTATCACGACTCAGCCAGAGGAGTGCTCCTGAGCCACAGGGAGCTGCACATGCAGGGGTGGTGCTTGCTGCTGGAGGCCGTCATGGTTGATTCAGACAACAGGTTTGGTGTGAGCAGTGAGTATTCTTATGCTGCCTCTGCCCATGCCACGGTGCTCTCAAGCAAGAGTCTTCTGCACAGGTGATGAGAACTCACTTTTCTTCCTCTCCTACAGGCACTGTTGGTGTGCAGCTCCCAGGCCTCCATGAGTACGGCGCTGTTGGAGGCTCCACACATGCTGCCACTGCCACCATGTGGGCCTGTCAGCACTGCACCTTCATGAACCAACCCGGCACAGGTCACTGCGAGATGTGCAGCCTTCCCAGGACCTAGGGCTCCGGCCCTCTGCTGGGTGGACTGGGCTAGCCCAGCCCTCTGAAGCCAGGAGTGTGATGTGTCCCCTGTGTGGCCGAAGCCAGCAGCCCTGCAGGGGCAGGACCAGCTGCCCTGGTGTCTTGGACCCACCAAAGCTTCTCAGCTCCAATCCTGGAGAGGTGGCTCTGGCAGGTGTGCTGGGCCTGAATCCAGCCAGCCTTCCAACTGGAAATGCCAAGCAGCCCTGCCCAGGAATACCCTACACGCCTTGCGCAGTGCACAACCCCACCGTAGTGGAAGGATCAGGCACCTCCACATTATCACCTGGGGTGGGGGTGCAGGGAGGGTGATGGCTGCCACCAGCTTTCCTTTCCCCTCTTTTCAGTGTTTTTTGTTCTTCATCCCTACCCTGTGTGGTTGGGAACTCTTGGCTGCCTCTGTTCTGTTGCTCTGGGGTAGAGGCCCCTGTCCAAGCGGGCCATGTCCCTCCCATGTGAGTGGCTGCTGTCTGGTGGGAACACATGTGGCCAGGCCACACCCTCCTTGGCTTGACCTGCAAATTAGCGGGCTGCCTTCCTTTCTCTCACCTAGCAACCAGGTGAGATTTTAAAGTCTGCATTGGTTGTAATAATCAGTACTTTGTGCCCCAGAAGACTTTTATTTATTGTTTTAAGATAAAACTGCACAAAAGGGGAGGGAGAGATACTAGACTGTTGTTCTCTTCCCTTTTTTAGTGCAGTCCTTCTGGGTGTTCAGGGTGGTGAGTAAACAGGGGCACTGTCAGTTCGCCTCGCAAACCTCAGTGCCTGAGACTTTTCTACCAAGCCACACAGCTGTGGCAGCTGATGATGTGGGTGGCTGAGCAAGAATAGAGTCGTGGCCTTCACCTGGCAGGCAACCCCTCCAGACAGCTGGGATGGGTGAGCTGTGGGGCCCTGGTCCTCTCTCCCCAACACTGTTCCTCTCCCCATGGCCTCTTTGTGCTGTGTCTATTGAAATGGGCTTTGAGGGCCTGGGGATATAGCTCAGTGGCAGAGTGCCTGCCTGGCAAGTGCAAGGCCCTGAGTTCAATTGCCGGTACCAAAAAAAAAAAAAAAAGAAATGGGCCTTGAAGAGAGGGCCTTGTGAGACCTCTGGGGCTTAGGCAGTTGATACTATGGGAGGTCCACAAATCCAGAACAGGTCCCAGTGGTTATGAGTGTGCCATGTGGCTGTGGTTTGGCCCTTTCCCAGGCGAGCTGTGAGCATTTTAATGCCTCTTTTCCTTAATGAGAGCCAAATCAGCTGTGCTGGCCCTGGAAAAGGCCAGCCCAGTGGTGGACAGTTGGGAAACTGTCACCTTGGAGTAGCAAGCCCATGAAGCACCCCCCAGTCCTTGGTCCTGTAGACAGAAAAACCTGGCCTGCTTGCTGTACCATGGCAGGGGTGTGGCTGGTACCCTAGTCTGCTTGCTGTGGGATCTTGTGAAGGCTGATATTTCATTTGCTCCTGGGGCTATGGGCCTGTTGTGTTTATGTCAGGCCAGGGCTTTTGGAGGGGGTGGTGTCAGAGGAGGTAGAAGGTAGCCAGGCGAGTAGTCTGTCTGCTGGTGTGCTGTGGGGATCATGCCAAGTCAGGTTGTTTGGCCTGCCTCCTGACAGCTAGCTTCCTTGGCTGGGGTTTTGTCCTCCACTGTCTTACCTGGGCCCTAAGATCAGCTGAGATGATTCTATGCTGATTGCTTACCTGTTTCCAAGGCCATTCATCTCCAGCACTGCTGCCCCTTCTAAGCAGGCGCCAGACAGTGCAGACTTCCAGAGACCTTGCTGCCACCACTACTATTGTCTCCTCTTCCCACTCACTCTTGTGTTTATCCACCAAACTCATTTCCTTTCCTCCTCAATCAATATTTTTCTTACTCTGAAGTTCTGGCATCTACATAGTTCTTGTTTTCTTTTGTCTTTTCGCTAAAGAAAAGTGTTGTGATTTCTCTGCTTATGGTTTTGAGTTACTCTTTGTTCAGTAATGCACTTTATTTTATTGTCCAAAGAGAGTCAATCTAATGTTACCAGCTAGGCTGAGCCCTGCCAAGGGTTAGGCCTGAGTGGTCACATCTTACACGGGAGTGGCTCCAGCCCCACCTTACATCCCCTGTGGTCACCCCCGCTCATATCAGCAGGTACCATAGCCCAGAGAGGAGTGCCTGAGCGCACATCTGTCCAGGTGAACCACAGCAGCTGTTGAGATCCCATCCTGGCCCAAAGGTGGAGTCTGGCCCTGCCCACCCAGCCCACCTCTGACAGTCTGCTCCTGGGACATAGGTGCTCCGCTTCAGCTCTGCTTTGGGCTCACAGGTGTGTGTTGGCTGGATTTGGACTAGCATTACCTTGACCCCAGCCTTGCAGTGGAACCTAATAAAAAGCGCCTGAAGCGACTGCCCCACTCCCAGCGTGTCATTCCTATTGACTGAACTGATCTCCACAGGTCACGTCTGGCATCTGCTCTCTGTGGGGCAATTTGGTAACTTTATGCCCCAAGATGTCCTTGTCTTCTGGTGATGTGCTTTGGCCATGTCAGAGTGCTCCCCACTCCACTGAGTCTGCACAGGATCCTGGGTATTGTATTTCCAGGTTCATACCTGAGTGGAAGGGAGAGCAATCTGGCCTCCCTGAGATGTCTCTACTGCCTCTTCCCAGTCTGATGGCCATGTAGCCCCTTCCCTGGGTCTCTGCATCTTGCTCAGGTGCACACAGCCAGGCAGCAAGTGAAAGATAAAAAGTCCAGGAAGCCCCAGATGGCACAAGTGCCACAGAGATGACTGCCTTCCCTGTAGATAGCCAGGGGTTCCTCTAGGGCCCTCCCTTTGACGTTGGTGCCAGCCCTACACTCAGACCAGCTGACTCACTGCTCCCTGGAATAACACTAAAAAACACCAGCTTGAGTCTGAAAGAGCCTCTGCAGTGAGGCAAGGCAATGGCCAGCAACAAAAATGGGCCTGGGCTTTGGGGCAGTGGGCTCTTCAGGATCTCCTGTATGTGTCTTGCACATGGGGCATGGCAGCTGTGTGTGCAGGTGACTCATTCCCCAAAGCCCAAGTTGTATTTCTGCAGGTAACCTACCAGCCAGCCCCATCATCACTCAGGGCCTGTAAAGAAAACTGTAATGGAAGTCCATGGCAGTTGTCCTGGCTGCTATGGGTGATAAGGTTCTGGGACAATGCATTTTTTCAAGAAATCATTCAAGCCATGATTGGATGTAGAACTGGGGTCCACTGTGCCCCAGGTCTCCATTCCAGACCTGCATGCTTCTCTGCTGGGTTTTTACATCCCTGGTGTAACCTGCAGCTTCCAACACATTCCATGGTTTCCCTCCAGCATGATCTATAAGTGTTTGGCTCCTTAGGGGCATGGTAGTGCCTCCCAACTTGGCATAGACATCATTGACCAGGGCACACTCTGCAGTCTCACTACCTCCCTCCTAGTAGTGTGTGCACCTTCCACTCCTATAGGTTACCTCCTCCCAGGAGAGCCTGGGCTGAGGACAGCCTTGAGCTCTTTTTGTATTTAATTCACCCCAGCTGTCCAGTGCTCACTCCCTCCTTGATTAAGATGTTCACTGTCATAAATCCTCAAATCATAGTAAGGGGCTAGATGGGGACCAGAGCTGAGGCAGGTTAGAATGACCCACAGCAGGGTCTTCCCCGATCAGCTAGTCCCCTACCTCCACTCCCCCACCTGGGCCCTTTCTGTGGGATAGCTTTATTGTGCTTTCCACCATATTGGAGGCTGTCCTGGGTGGACTGTGTGTGCATGGGTGACCCATCTAGGCGAATCTGGTTAAAATTGGTGCTCAAATCAACTGAGGATGCATGTGTGACATGCTAAGAAAGATGGCTTCATCCCTCTTGCCCCCTGCTCCAGTCAAAATGCTTTCAGAGCAGCCCAGCAGGGCAGAGTGAGCCAAAGGGCCACACTGGCATTGTCAGCGCCAGGATCTGCGCAGTAGTGGCTGGCTCACCCAAGCCTCAACATGAGGCTGGGGTCCTGCAATTAGTTGTTTTGTCAGGTACACAAGGACTCGGGAAATTCTAGGGCTGACCCCTCACACCTGGCCACGTCTCAGATGCCTCCTTTAGTCCTGGGTATCTGGCCTCCGAACTTTTCAGATGCATGTTTCCTTTTCCCTTTTAAGAGATGGAGTCTTACTAGGCATAGTGGCGCACGCCGGTAATCTGAGGTACAGGAGAGGCTGAGATAGGAGAACTGCAAGTTTGAGGCCAGCCTGAGCAGTTTAAAAGTAGCTCAGCGGTAGAGTCCTTGCCTAGCATGTGCAAAACTCAGTTTGACTCCGGTACCACTACCACCACCACCGAAAGAAAATAGGATGGTGGATCTTGCTTTGTTGGCCTGGCTGTCGCTGAAAGTGGGTTCAAGTGTTTCTCCCGCCTCGGGGGCACTTAAGATGGAGTTACCAAAGAAGTGGGAGGTCCTTGGTCTTTGACTTAGGGACGTTCCGGGCCCCCTGGTTGTGGCCTCCTGAAGCAAGTGGAGAGTCCCCAGGAGGTGGGGTAAGGTATCGCTGTGTCCATTCGTTTGTCGCTGGGTCGTGGCCTGTATGTGGGTGAACACCAACTTCTCAGCGGCCGCACTGGGCGCGAACGCCTAAGTCGGCCCCAGCCCCGCCCCTAGGCCTGGGCAGGCCCCGCCTCTGTCCGAGCCGGCTCGGCCCGCCTGAACCTCAGCCCGCACCAGGCCAGTCTATGCCGGCCCAGTCTCCACCCCTAGGTCCCCAGGCCCCGCCCTGCCCGAGCCACCCGCCCCGCCCCGCCCCCAGTTTGGCCCGCCTACGCTACAGCCCTCGCACCAGGCCGGCCAACGGGCTGGCCCCGCCCACGCAGCGCCGCTTTACGGCGAAGGCCGCGCCTTGCCGTGGGCAGCCGTAAAGTGCCGGAGGCGGTGCCGCCCCCGCCGGGTTCCCCCGCACCATGGCTGGCACCGAGCCGCGCGTCCACTATCTGGCGGGCTTCTCCTGTCCGCTCGGAGGCCTAGCAGCGGGCAAACCCCGCGTGCTGTGCCACGAGGAGGAGGTTTTCCTTTCCACAGGCAGCGAGTTCGTCTACGTGTACGACCAGGAGGGCGGGCTGCTGACCGTGAGCACCGGGCGGCGGGCGGCGGGCGACGGGCGGCGGGCGGCTGGCGGGGGGCGGCGCTTTCCATGGTGAGACCCCGGACTTCGTAAGCGACTGGCCTGATCCGGCTCTCCTGACGTCCAGGCGGTGTACCAGTTCCCCGACCAGGTGTGGCACCTGCAGCTCCTAGCCCTTCGCAGAGCGCTCTACGTTCTTTGCGCCCGGAGGGGCATCTACTGTCTGTCATTGGAGTCCCGGACAAGGTGAGGGATGAGCGTGACTCGCGCGTCCTCAGTCCGCTCGGGATGCCTTGTCCTCTGTAAGGCCAGCGTGGCCTGCACAGAGTCGACTTCCTCACCTAATCCAGGAGATGTGCACGTGGTTTGCCTCTGGATTTGTTCCGAGTTATGGTCCTGCATCACAGCATTAGGAATGGAGGGGCTGCACTCCCTGGCACGATGTACCAGGTGTTCTTCAAGAGTCTCCTGCTGGCAGAGAGTTTTTCTCAAGTGGGGCTCAGATGGTCACGTCTGAACTAGGGGAGCAGACCTGCTCCTGGCATGATGGGCGGGTTCCCTCAGGCAAGCCCCTGGGAGGTGAGTCTCCTGGAGTGGGAGCTGCACTTCGTAGTGTGAGCTGTGTCTGGTGCTGCTGGTATGTGATGTAGAGAGGCAGTGTGTGCAGCTTGAAAACAAAGCCTACAGTTTGAGAAGAATCATGTATCTGAGCCCCTGTATCCTGCTGGGTCTGAGCAGCCCACAGGGCCGGTGGGAATCTGTATGGCAGGTGGTCTGCCAAGAGTCTGACAGTCTTTTTTGAGGGGCAGGGGGTATCAGGAATCGAACTCAGGACCTCACACTTGCCAGGCAGGTACTGCGCCACTAGGCTAAATCCCGGCCCGCTAGGCTGACAGTCTTGTGGTTCCCTCCAGAGCACCCCCTGTGGTAACCGCTGTGTAGCCTGCTCTGAGGCAGGTTATTGTGAACAGGTGTGCAGTCTGCCTCACCTAGTCCTAACTTTGGTTCCATTGTTCCAGAGGGTCTTCAAGCCAGACAAGTGAGGACAAGGACAGTGAAATCTCTTCCCCAGTGATCACTGTGGACCCAGAGGCCTGCGTCCTCCCACATACCACACTCTGTGCATTCACTGTGCATGATGATGTCCTCGTGGCCCTGGTGCAGAGCCCCGCCCAGTGGAAGATGCAACTGTTCGAGCGACCTTGTCCAGGGGAGGATTGCTGGCCAGGAGGCCTGGTTGGTGAGGTGGAGTTATCTGCCACCATGCCACCAGTTGGGGCCCCAGGGAAGCTGACAGCCCCCTGCTTCCTGCCAGTGCTGTGCTGTGTGTCACCACCAGGCTCCAGGGTGCCCCGTGGCCATCCCCAGGGTTGTGGGGGCTTCATGTTGGAGGAGGCTCTCTTTGGGCTACTCTTTGGAGCAGATGCCACCCTCTTGGAGTCACCTGTGATCCTCTGTGGTCTCCCTGATGGGCAGCTCTGCTGTGTGGTCTTGAAAGCTTTGGTCACCTCTAGGTCAGCCCCAGGTGACCCAAAGGCCCTTGTCAAGATCCTCCATCACCTAGAGGAGCCCGTTGTCTTCATTGGGGCCTTGAAGACAGAGCCTCAGGCTGAGGAGGCTGTGGAGAGTATGCTGCCCTGTGAGGACGTGTACTCAGACTGCTTGGTGGCCCTTGGTCACCATGGCCGAGCATTGGCCATCAAGGCTAGCTGGAATAAGTCAGGCAGTCTGGTACCAGAGCTTCGAGAGTACCTCCTCCCAGGGCCTGTGCTCTGTGCTGCCTGCAGTGGGGGCAGCCGCCTGTACCACAGCACCCCTTCGGATCTCTGCGTGGTAGACCTGGCTCTAGGAGGTACCCCCTTGAACCTGGAGCAGCCACAGCCTGACGGAGCCCCTGGAGGCCTTCCCCCGTTGCTGTGCCCAGCCAGCTTGAGCATCTGTAGCGTCCTTACTCTCTCCGTGTTATCTAGGACACCTGCAGGTATGTCTGCTGGTTTCTTCTGATTTTCAAACTAAAAGGTATAGGTTTGTCCTCACTGGGTACAGCCTACTTTTCACTCACTCATGTCTCAGGGTCAGGGGGCAACAGTGTGCATGCCTGCCCTGGGCTCAGGATAAGTATGGCATTCTGCCTCGGTGGACTCTGGCCCCTCACTTGAGTGGCAGCTCAGCATGTTGCCCCTGGTGACCAGCACAAGTGTGTCTGCCTCAACCTATCTCAAATCAGTTCTGGTCAAACCTTTATATGACTCCTGAGGGTTGAGATGTACCTGCTTCAGCCACTGTATGGCTGCTTATGAGCCACTCTGGGCCAAAGGAAGATGGTGTCATGGCATTCTCAAATCAGACAGGATGTGTTTACCCAGTGTTGGGATGTGAGGAAGGCCACCACCTTCTCCCCAGTGCATTTTCCCATTAGGAAGGTTGTGAGTATACTGATAAATCTTGCCATGGAAGATACTGTGAAAGAAATGGTTTGAAAGGAGACCCTCAGGGAAATGGGGTGGGGGGTGGACATGGCCAGAGATGGAGGCACCTGTGAGATGACTGGCCTCAGCTGCTTAGCCACCCATCTTGGCAGGGTTCACAGCCAAAGTGGTGCTACGGTGGCTGGAGACAGGCAGACTCACAGCAGAAGTAGCCTTTGTCTTTGGGTGCTCCCTGGCAGTCCAGCTGCACAGAAGAGAGCAGATAGATGCTATGGATACAGCCAAGCTTCAAGAGGCTCCCAGGGAGGACACAGGATGGGAGGGTAGGCTGGGACCAGAGCACTACAGGAACTTCTCTGGGAGAGTTCAGATAGTCTTGTTCTGTGTGGCCTAGTGAAGGTCAGGCCGTGCTAACAGATATTGTGGCACACAGTATCTTCCCCCCTTTCAGTCTGTCCTGTCCATGGGTCCCAAATGCCACCTTGGTGCCACTGCTGCTGTACCAAAGTCCCATCTCAGGAAGGCCCTTCAGAATGTGAGAGATGGACCTTTTTCTCCCTTAAACATTGCCATGGGCCTCTGTTAGTCCGAGAGCCTGGGGTAAACTGCTGAGTGTCACAGCAGCTGCTCCCTTGCCTGCTGACTTTGATGTCTATCAGGTGGCACTGAGCTCCTGGCCCTGTCTGCCAAAGGCCGCCTGATGACCTGCCGGCTAGACCTGAACTCTGAGATGCCTGGTCCCACCAAAATGACTACAGAAAATGCAGGCCAGAAAATCAAGGAGCTACTCTCCGGCATCGGCGATGTCTCTGAGAGGTGAGTGGTGGGCTCCAGCTCTATGCTGCTTCTTGGGTGGTAGTATTCTTGGTGGCCACAGCCCATGTAGCCATTACTCTGCCTCTGGCCCCATCAAAAGTCCACAGGGCTGCATCAGAGGCCTCCAGAAGACAAGAAATCCCCGCTTCTTGGATAGTATTCCCACCCTTTTTCCCTGGCTGGGTCACAGGAGATACCCATGCCCGTTCTGTGACACCACCCTCAGGCTGCCTCCTCAGAGGTCTCTGCACGCTCCACTTGGGTCTCTTTCCTTCCCCGTGTGCCACATCTACTCTTTGCAGAGTGTCCTTTTTGAAGAAAGCTGTTGACCAGCGGAACAAGGCCCTGACAAGCCTCAATGAGGCCATGAACGTGAGCTGTGCCCTACTGTCTAGCCGGGAGGGCGCCCCACCCATCTCATGCACCATCACCACTGCCTGGAGCCGCCTACAGCTGCAAGATGTGCTCATGGCCACCTGTCTGCTGGAGAACAACAGCGACTTCAGCTTGGACCAAGGGTGGACCTTGTGCATCCAGGTTCTCACCAGCTCTTCTGCTTTAGACCTGGATTCTGCCGGTTCAGCTGTCACTTACACCATCCCTGTGGACCGGCTTAGCCCCGGCAGTCAGCGTGAAGTGACACTGCCTCTGGGCCCTAGTGAAAGTGGTGTGCTTGACTTGCCTGTGACCATGTCCTGCACACTCTTCTACAGCCTCAAGGAGGTGGTGGGTAGGGCCCTGGCTCCCTCGGATCCTCTGGAGGACCCCTTTCTGGAGGAACAGCCCCTTGATCTCCTTCCAGAGCAGGAGGGCATCTGTCTGCCCCTGAGCAGGCACACAGTGGACATGCTACAGTGTCTGCGTTTCCCCAACCTGGCCCCACCCCGTGCGCACATACCCTGCCCACTTGGCCCTGCTGCTGACCTGGTGGACACCTTCCTGGAAACATGCCGACCTCCTGGCAGTGAGTCAGCAGGCCCCGAAGCCCTGCGGGCTAAGTACCTCCCCCCATCCACAGCCTCCATCAGAGTGTCGGCAGAGCTGCTCAGGGCTGCCCTGGAGGACAGTCACTCAGGTTGGTGGTGCCAAGTGGCTTCGCTCCGGCTTCAGCCACAAGGCCTGTGGACATGGGTCGTTTCTCCCTCTCCCAGTGGTTCCTGGGGCAGCTGTGGGCCTGCAGCCCTCCAAGCTCTGCTGCATCCTGGTCGCTGTTGGAGTCTTGTCTTGCGTTGTCCTGCCACCACGTTTTTCTTTTAAGTTGTGTTTCTTAAAAACGGTGGAAGCATGACCTAAACGCAGAAGCAGACGTGTCACCAGGGAACGGCCTGGTGAGTTTTACAAGGCCAGCACCTGGGTAGCTGCTCCTAGGGGCCGCAGGACCATTGGGATCATCTCTGAGCTCCATGCCTGCTGTGTCAGGTTCCTGCTCCCGCTGTGTGTGTGAGGCCCTTTGTGTTGTGTAACGTGGCGGTCTTGTACCAGGATGGTGTTCTTTTGTCAGTGTTACTATGTGTTGTCAGTAGATGTTGGACAGTTTCTGGGTTTGTGCACAGGGTGGTGACCATGGCCACCCCCATAGGGCACCCGTGTGTGTTCCTGCCATAGTGGAACTGTCTCTCAGGACTGGCTGCCTACATGCTGGCAGGGCCTCCAGAGAGTGCAGGCACAGTTTTTCCCTGCTGCCCCATTGGGAACACCTTCCCTTCCTCCTGGCTAGCCCACCCAGCTACCTGTTTGGGGTGGGGCCCTCAGGTAAAGTGGAAGGGCACATCAGGTGGCCACCATATGCTATTTAGTAAGACCAGCCCAGTCTCCTGCCCCCTTTCTCCTGGACAGGTGTTTCCCTGTGCAGTGCCACCCTGCAGTGGCTCCTCGCAGAGAATGCTGCCGTGGATATCGTGAGGGCCCAAGCACTATCTTCCGTTCAGGGCGTGGCCCCAGATGGCACTGACGTCCACCTCATCATCCACGAGGCAAGCAGGGGCACAGCTCACTTGGCCATGGGGAAGCTGGCCTCCCAACCAGCTGTTCTGAGGCCATCCCTAGACTAGTGGTGCTGGGCGGCTCTAGAGGAATCTGACCAGGGCTGACCCCATAGCTCAGGTTCCTGTGAGGTCCCTCCTCACCCAAGGGTCCCCTTCCCTTATGCACTGCTGCCGTGCTGTTGGACAGCTGCCTGTGCCCTAGGAGCGGCTAACATACTTGTCCCTCTGAGGAGCTAAAGTGGATCTGCCAGGCCCCAGCATGTCCCTCTCATATACTGTTCTTGGGACAGACTCTCATGTCCCATTGTCAGAGACTTGCAGAGCAGTCCCGGCTGCCAGGATACCACTGTCCCCGAGGATGGTGGACATGATCCTCTTGGAATTAAGCCATGTCACTCATGTACCTTGGCCCCGCTGCCTACTGCACAGCCCACCAGCCAGACTGAGGCTGGGCCACTATCAGGTGGGAGGCATCTCTGGGTCATGTGGCTGGGTCTGGCGGTGACGCGGTTGGTAGAAGTGATGCCGGCCATAGGGGTGCCGTGTGTAGAGAGCAGGCCAAGGCTTCTTGGCTTGTGGCCTGTCAACAGGCAGTCAAGAGTTCCTGGAGGCTGGCCCTCTTGACGGGTCCACATCTGAGTTCACTCGATGGCCTGACCCTGCTGCCAGGTGGGCCATGGCATGCAGCGTAGGGTGGGGCAGCCTTTGAGAAGATTCCCTGGCCCTGTGTCTTGAGGGTCTCCCTTTGTGTCTGTGTCCAGAGAGCAAGTTTCTTGCCAAGGGCTCTTGGCAAGTTGTCCAGGCCAGGGCCTTTTGCCCCAAGCTCTGGCTGCCTGCAGGATACTGAGGGGCATCCCAGGCCAGGAGTTGGGGCTCCCTTGAGGGGTGAGGCAGGGACTGCCAGCGAGGACTTGTGTGTGTTACAGGTGGCCATGAATGACCTATGCTTGGCAGGGCCCATCCAGGCTGTAGAGATCCAGGTGGAGAGCTCCTCTCTGGCTGACATGTGCAGGGCACACCATGCCATTGTTGGGCGCATGCAGGTATGGCAGCTGTTGGGGCCCGGGTGGGAAAGAGGCTGTGAGGGTTATGGGCTGCTTTGAGGATTGCACAGCTGCAGGCAGAATGGCCTGCAAGGGGTCAGAGGAGGAGGCATTGTGTGGACAACTGTGAGGTGTTGAGGAGCTCTCTCCAGCAGGGAGATACTACCTTCCAGATGTGCCCCTGGCTCCCAGTCTCCCCTGTCCAAGGCCTGCTTGAGCCCATGTGGTGATGGATTTCCACTTCCTTATGCCAAGTCAGCCTGAGGTCCCACGTGCCCTGACTGAGCAGGGGCTAGACAAAGTGGCCAGGCCTGGGTGTGGATTACTGGTGGGGTGCCTGTCTGCCTGCCTGCTCTGAGCACGGTGACTGGCCCTGGGGGTTTCCTAGAGCAGGACCAAGCCACGATGGTGCTGTACCCAGGTCCTGCTGGAGCCCGTGCTTCCAGGTCTGGGAAGTTCCTGTGTTCAAGTCAGTCTGACTGGTGCTCAGAGCAGGGTAGCCTCTGTCCACAGCCTGAGGTCCATTGCTCCACCTGCTGTGGCCATGGCACAGCCTCGGCCCCTGAAGCGGGTCTATAAGTTCCACTCCTAGCCAGTTTGGCACTGGGCTCTCAGCTCCAGCTCTATCGGCCTTATTTGGAGCTTGTCACCCTGCACTCTGGCTGCTCTGACCTGGCAGCTTCTGGGCCCCACAGTGTCCCAAGCCGGGTCACGAATGGAGGCCCTACCTAGGCCAGGCAGGTACTGTTAGCTCCGTTCAGAGCTCAGAAGGTTAGCTTGATTCTGGTTGATGTCATGCCACGACCCTACCATGACCCTGCAGCACATCCTATGAAGTGCTCATGGCACAGCATTGATTTCATTCCTGGACACAGGGTCCAAGCCTGATACTATGAGCTGGCAGGGTGGTGTCCAGGGCAGTGTGTGCCACATGTCAGAGGTAGTTCCATGCACAGGGCCAGCCAGTCCCCAAGAAAGTTCTGTCACCTGTGACCAGATCTTTCTTATAGGGACAACCTTGTTGGGATAGGTCCACCCTAATGGCCTCATCTTGGCCATCTACAAAGCCCCTCTTTCTACATACAGTTGGGTTTAGGGGTATTGAGGTTAGGACTCCCACATATGAATTGGGTCTGACAGTCACACACTGCAGCTGCTCTGTGGTTGGGAATCAGCATGATTGGTGACACCAGCATATACTGTGTGTGAGCATGGCCTAGATGGGCAGCTTCCACTGTGAGAAAGCCCTTCCTGGAGTTCCAAGCAGGCAGCTCATGCTTGGATGGCAGCTTTACTCCAGAGGGCCTTGTCATCCCTAGAAAGCTGCCAGGGGCCTTTGGTATTTGGGAAACCAGGCTGCCTTCAGGAAGAAGGAGCAGGCGGCTCGCCCTGTGCAGGCCTGCTGTGTAGACAAGCAGGTGGGCTGGATGGGCCCTTCAGCTTGTCTGAGCTGAGGACAGAGTGGGCAGTGGGGAGGTTTGGATGTGAGCAGGGGAAGGGCTAGGATTAGTAGAAGGGTTAGTTACAAGTAACTCCAGGGAGCACTGGGGATTTAGCTCAGGGCTGGGGATTTAGCTCAGCGGCATAGTGCCTGCCTGGCAAGTGCAAGGTCGTGAGTTCGATTCCCGGTACCGGGGAAAAAAAAAAAAAAAACCAACCAAACAAACAAACAAAAAACAAGTAACTCCAGGGGGCCCCTGGGCAGGACCTAGGAGCATGCTTGAGGTGTGTGACCCAGTCTCTGGTCAGGGAGGCAGATAAAAGGCTTGGGGCAGATAAGAGGAGGTGTCACTTGCTCTGCACATTGTGAGGACAGGGCCTCCAGATGCAGGCTCCCACCTCAGGGTGCAGTGGGAAGTACCCTCTCTAGCACCCCCACAAACCCCTGTGTCCCCCAGACAATGGTCATGGAGCAGGCTGCCCGGGGCTCCAGCCCACCTGACCTCCGTGTACAGTATCTCCGCCAGATCCACGCCAACCATGAGGTGAGTGTTCCCATCTGGGCACCTGCACACAGTTGCTGAAAAGACACCCAGCCAGCCAGGGCTGGCCTGCCTTCAGGGGAGTAGCTTGGTTCCTGGGCAGGAGCAGAGTGGGTAGGGTCATAGCTGTTTCCTGTCTCTTGCCCCATCTGTTCTTCCAGCCAGACCCACCTGGCTGCATGTCCCATGTTTGAGGTCATAGCCCAGTGTTCCTCCTTGGACCTTCCAAGTATGGGGACATCCCCAGAGAGGTGCAGGGTCTGAACTGTGTTGCCTACAGGCGCTGCTGCGTGAGGTGCAGAGCCTGCGTGACCGGCTGTGCACTGAGGATGAAGCTGGCTCCTGTGCCACGGCCCAGCGGCTCCTCCAGGTGTACAAGCAGCTGCGTAGCCCCAGCCTCGTCCTGCTGTGAGCAGGTGGGTCCTGGCCTCTGTCAGTCCACACTGATAAACCAGGGCTTTTGTGGTTTTACAGAGAAAAATTTAGAAACAAGAGGCTGTGCTCTTGGCTCCTTGCTCAAGAGGAACATGGCTGGGCCAGAGCCACATGGGGCCACAGAAGGCACAGGGAGGGCTGGAGGAGATAGGCCTCAGGTGTATCTAGGCCACATCTGGACCCAGGGGCTTGACACCCCTCACTCTTCCCTTCTTCCCCACAGCTGCCATACCGCGCCTCGTCACAGCAGGGTGTTCCTCGCGTGGAGTCCCCGGGCTCATGCACAGCATCCCTCCACTGGACGTTCCAGACCTCAATCAGAACCACTGCTGGCCCAGTGGGAAGGCCATGGAAACACAGGGATTTTGGGATCAGGACTGGGGGTTTGTAACTGTTGTCCCTTGCTGTTCGCACCACATCCCAGGAGCTCCAGCAGCCCCTCTTGGGCTGCCAGGTGGGAAGGTGCTCCCTGCAACCAAAGCACAAAGCCCTGCCAGCACCAGTGCTTCCTGCTGTGCTGAGGAAGGACTGTGGTGCCCTGTGGCCAGAACCTCAGCAGTAAGGTGCCTGCTGCCAGGGCTGCACCCAGCACTGTGCTCTTTTCAGGATCACCTGGGGGTGGGGCCTGTGGCCCAGGCAGCTCAGTGGCCCAGCCGCAGCCTGCCCCCTTGGCCTGGTGCTGTTTTTACTACTAGGGATGACCATGTTCTGAACTCTGCGGCACTGTGTGCCCACTCCTGCTGTGACCTGTCTGTAATGAGTGTATGTGGGCACTGCAAGGTGCTTTACTGACAAGTGACCCTTTTTGTTGAGCTCTAGGTCTCGGCTTATTTTTCCCCCTTTCTACTCTCAGGTGACAACCTGCCCCCTCCCAGGCTTCACAGGACTCCTCACAGAGCTGCGGTATCTGGATGATGGAGCCCTGCCAGCTCCTCATGGCCAGGGGAAAGAGACCTTGCCAGACGGTCTGAGCGAGGGGTCACCCTTGCAGCACCCAGCTACTCTGGGCTGCTCACTGTCCAGGCCAAGGGCCTAGGAGAATAGTCCCACCTGCTTCCCCCGTCCACACCTGAGGGCCACTCTCCTGTCCCCTCCCAAGTGGAAGCCTCTATCTTCAGCCATTGCCCAGTGCTCGTGCCCACATCTTGCTCTGAGCAGCACCAAGCAGGAGAGGGGCTAGAACAGCACACAGGGCGGGCAGAAAGGTGCCCTGTCCTAGGCTGCTGGCTGCTGCACCTTCCTATGCCCTCAGTGGCGATAGCAGACTGCAGGGATCCCAGAGCTGACAGACTTGGGCTGCCTGCGGAGCTCAACTCCCAGACCCTGGCAGGTGTTAGGAGTCAGTGTAGATATCCCAGGGATCCACGATGCCTGCCAGCTTCTCCAGGAACAAGACCGACCCCACCACCACTGTGACAGTGATGACTCCAGAGTTAAGGTGACCACCTGGCTGTACTGGCCCTGGTGGGTGTTCTCCAGGGGCACCTCCTCTGAAGGTTGCCCTTTAAAAGCAGAAATAGTGGAGCAGAGTCACATGGTTCCAGCCGGCTCCAGCACCTCCCTGGCACCTCCCCAGCTCCTTCCTGTGCCAGTTTTAGCTAACACTAGGGGGCGCTGAGGGCCACGGGACAACCTGAGTTCTGTTTCCAAGGTCAACTGTACCCCGTTGGACACTTGCCTCTTGGCCCCTCTGGGGAAACTAAGGGCAGGTCCCTCCTCCGTAAGTAGAAGGGGCAGAAGTTCCCATTGCCTGTCCCCAACCTGGGTTCTGTAGCCCCTTCCTGTTTACTCAGCTAGCCCTGTTTTACCGCCCCCCCCCCAGGTTCTTATCTTCACTGGGTGTCCCCTGTCTTGGGCAACAGACTTACAGCAGGGGACTTCTGCACCCAGGCTTGGAAGGGGCTGCCTGTGGCAGGGCAGGGAGCTCCTATTTCAGAAAGGAGCTCTAGGCCAGGCGAGGCAGCCTCTGGAGCAGGGTGGGGAGGGGGCTTTCTCCTTGGGGCTCTCTAGGACAGGGGTCCCAGGACTGAGCCTGCAGGGGTTCCCCTCAGCCCCAAGCAGTGCCCAGAGCTTCAGTAGCCTGTGCCATAAACACAGTTTAATTCAGGGCTGGTGGACCCTGTACCCCAAATTGTACTTGGTGCTGGTCCTCAGTACTCCCAGAGTGCCACCCCAGCAGGCACATCGGCGTCAGCGCGCAGCAGTCCTGAAGCCCCACCACGCAGGTACTTGCCGCTTCGGGCTCGGATGGCCAGGCGGCCACGTTCGCGAAACTCAAAGAGGAAGTCCTCAGCGCGCTCACCATCACTGCACACGGTTCCATGGCTGCCTGTGTACCAGAACCCGCCACCACGGCCTGGCGGGGAGCTGGGGGTCGGCGGGGGCCACCATGCATACCATACCTGTACCCCCACTCCCTTATGCATGGCTTACACACCCAACATTCACTCCCGCGCACCTCGAATCTGATAGGCACCATCGCTGAAGCTCAGGTGGAAGACGTCGTACGCCGACCGGTTGGTGTCCAGCTGGTTGGAGCCGCGCCGGTGGCAGACAAAGCCATCCAAGCCACGCAGCACCAGGATGGGCCGGTTGATGAGCTTGAGGACAAACTCCTCATCCTCACCTGTAGGAGAGGGCACCATGGGGACCCGGCTGCCACCTTTCCTGCCCAGATAGCCCAATGGGGTCCCTGAGATAAACCCCAGCCTTGGACTTGAAGGCCCAGTTCTCCCGTTGTCCAGTGTGTGACTTTGGTGAGGGGCCTTGAGCCATGAACTTAGGGATCTCCAAGCATACAAGGAATTAAAGAGAGTCCCATAGTTCCCAGAGGTGCAGTGGAGGAAAGGATAGGTGACCTGGGACCCACATGCTCCCCAGAAGGACTGTCTAGGTGGTAAATGTGACTGTTGTCACAGTGGCAGCAGTTCTAAGGGTGGAAGGAAAGGGGCACTTTGCAGAGGCACTTTGCTGGGGGAGAGCCCGCCCCAGCCCCTAGGAGTCAGAGTGCTCACCCACAAAATCACTGATGGCTGCTAGCTGCCCATTCTTCTTCATGCACACATAGCGCCCATTGCTGGCTTTGAGTGCCACCCGCCGGCCACGCCATTCTACCTCAAACATGGTGTTGGCAGATCTAAGGGGAACAGGGCAAGGTCCCCTCAGAGCAGCAGGAGATGGGGATGCAGGGTTTTGACTTCCCCATCCCCCTCAGGTTCCAGCAGATGAGCCAGGAGCCTTCCCTCCACCAATACCCACCACCATTAAGAGCTGCCCCAATGGGCGTTCTTCCTAGCTGAGCTCTTTAACAGTGGTCCTCACAGTTGAGGTAGTGATGGTGGCCATGATGATGACAGTAATGATGTCAGAAGAGGTAGTGATGAGGATGATGGAGGTAGTAGTAGAGGTGATGATGATAATGGTGGGGGAGATGATGGAGGTAGAAGTGGTAGAGATTGAGATATGATGCTGGTGATGGAGTGATGATAGAGATGGTGGAGGTAATGGAGATGGGGGTGAGGATGATGCTGGTGATGGAGGTGGTGGGGGAGATGATGGAGGTGGTGGTAATAATGGTTGAGGCAGCAATGATGGTAATGGTGGAGATGGCAATGGAAGTGGTGGTAGAGATGATGGAGGTGGTGGTAGAAGTGGAGGTGAGTATGATGCTGGTGATGGTGGAGGTGGTAGAGGTGATGGGGATGGTAGAGGTAGTGATAGAAATGGTGGTAGAGATGAGAGATGATGATAGAGGTGGTGGTAGAGGTGATGGTGGAGATGGTGATGGCAGAGATGGAGGTGAGTATGATGCCGGTGATGGTAGAGAAGGTGAGGGAGGTGTTGATAGAAGCAGTGGTGAAGATGGAGGTGAGTATGATGTCAGTGATGCTGGAGGCAGGGACAGGCACACTCACACTTGCGTGGCTGTGGCCTGAATGCCTCCGTGGGCGACTAGGGTCCAGTAGCCCCCAGTGCTGGAGTAGAAGGTACACTTCTTTGTCTCCTGGTCAATTTGCATCAGGAAGGTCTCGTGGTCCAGCTCCTCGTCCTGATTGGCTGAAACATTGATGCCTGGAGGAAGGATATGGGGAAGTGCCTTATACCTCTTCTGGGAGAGGAGGCATGCTTTGGGGGGACTCCTGAAGCAAAAGGGAGTCAAATCCAGAACTGTCTGAGTTTGATTTGGAAGACACTTCCAAAAGGATCTGGAGGGGGCTGGGGATTTAGCTCAGCATCGCAGCACCTGCCTGGCAAACACAAGGTTGAGTTCGGTTCCTGGTACTGGAAAGAAACCAAAACCAAGCGGGGGGGTTGGGGGGGAAGGATCTGGAAACTGCATCAGGACCATGGGGCACTGGCAGACCCACACATGGCCCCTAAGGGACCCTTGACCTAGCCCTTCCCATATGTAGAGCCAGACCCTTCCGTGCCAGCAAATCCCCACTCTGTTAATCAGCAGGTAATCTGCTTGTTTCTCCTGACCCAGGATTACCCCAGCCTCTATTTATAGCTCCCACCTAAGCTGCTGGTGGACACAACAGGTCTCCGTCTTTTTGCACAGAGAGCCCAGGGGTCAGGCACGCACACCTACGCATGCTCTTGTTCTCTAGGGGAAGCCAAGGGAGGACCACTCTGCTCAGGTCTCTGGCCCAGGTTCCCAGGAAGACAGGAGGGGGCATCCATGCACAGGGCTGAGGGCAGTAGGCAGGTACTGACCTCTGCAGGATCCTCCCTCCTGCAGACATCTCTGTTTCCCTGGCAACTGGCCATTCTAAGCAGTGTGATAAGTTCCATTGCCCCCCCCCCCCGGGTCCAGGGTTCAGGAGTGTCTGGCTAGGGGAAGGGGAGGTGTAGGAAGCAGAGCCCCATAACAGTCTGAGAGTGCATCCTAATTGGTGCTACCAGGGCTTGGGGATGTAGCCCAGTGGCACAAGTGCCTGCTTGGCAAGCACAAGGTCCTGAGATCCCTGGTACCGCAAAAAAACAAAAAACAACAACCCCCCCAAAAAAAACTAATTGGTGCTACTCCTAAAGGAGGCCACAGGCTGGGATCTGCTCCTTTTTATCAGCACCCAAAGGCCTGGCCTCTCAACCCCAACTTCAGAAGCAGTTGATTCGTCCTGTGGAAGGAGTCCAGGTCTTCACCACCACCCTAGCCCCATCATCCCTGCAGCAAATACTGAACTGGGTGAGCAATTTCCAGTCTGAGCCAACAGACTCCAGACCTGTACCTTCATCATGCAGGAGTTGTAAGCAGAGGACATGGAGAATGCAGGCAGTCCTAGATGGTTAGGGCTGTGTGCCATGGCGGAGCCATTGCTTAGAGACAGGGACTTTTGAGCAAAGAGCCTCCTGCAGGGACCAAGCCAGGAGCTTGTCAGAGGACCTTGACTAGATGTGCCCAGTGTCACCATCACATGGCTCCATGGCCACCGCTGCATCTCCCAGGTCGTGAATGCTGTGTCCCCATGTCACCCCACACACTGCTGTGTGCATCTTCTCCTCACAGGCCCGCCTGCTCCTAGGGAACTGACCACGCAGTGGGGAGCATGGAGTCCAGATTGGCCTGGGTAGTACTGACTTATCCCACGCTACAGGGGACTGTTGACCAGGGAGAGAGGATGCTCATCTCAGGCCAAAGAGTATGAAGGGGTATCTACTAGGGTCCAGGGGAGATACTTTCCTACTCTTAAGTAGACATAAGAGCTGACCCTTTTTCCTCTGGATTCTGACTTATCTGAGTATGAAGCCCAGAACTGTAGCAGCCATCTTATGACCACGAGAATGTCAGCCTGAGGTCAGAGCTGACCCGCAACAGTGGCTCAGCAAGGAGCTAAGAACAGAGGCCCTTGATGATCACACAGAGCTGGCAATGGTGCCGGCTAGGCATCCATAATCCAGGGCTTCTAGATGCCCGTTTATAGGAGATAATTGATCTTTTTGTTTTATTTTGCTTTCTTCTTTGAAACAGGGTCTTGTTATGTAGTTCAGGCTGACCTTAAACTCACTAGGCTGACTTCAAACTTGTGGTGATCCTCCTGCCTCCCTGGTACTGGAATTACAGGCCCATGCCACCATGCCTGATTCTTCAGTCTCCTTATTGTTTGAGTCAGTTTGTGGCCAGTCTTCTATTACTGGCAGCAACGAATGCTGGCTGCTATGCTCCCCATCAGTCAGCAGTGCTATACCAGCAAAGGCAGACTGGGTGACAGAGCCAGTAAGTTAACAGCCAGGAGTGGCACATGCCTGTGATCCTAGAATTCAGGAGGCTGAGATAGGAGGATTGCTGCAGTTTTGAAGCCAGACTGAGCTACGTAGTGAGTTCAAGGCCAGCCTGAACTGCGTAGTGAAACCATGTCTCAGAAAGAAAAAAAAAAAAAAAAAAAGAAAAAGGAAAATGTAACAGCTAACCTGAGTCTAGGCACAGACTTCCTAGGCACAGCTAGCACCACCAGCCCTCAACTATCACAAATGTAGGGGCTGCCTGACAGGGCTGACACCAGAGCCCTGCAGTGTGGCCACTCCAGGACACAGCTTGACAGAAGACATGACAGAACCCAGTTCCACATCTCCAGCTTAGCTCCTTGAATCTAGGCTGGCCCCTCCTCCTCCACTTGTGTTTCCTCCAGGACTGAGATGCCACAGCCAGCTTCTTTACATTGTTGTCAAAGTCTGAAACCTCGGGCGGGGGAGGGCCCAGCACCCTCAGCTGCATTGCAAGGATGGGGAGTGCCTGGTGAGGGCAGCCTCTGCTCCTCGGTAAGGGACTCCCCCCAACTAAGGGATGTGTCAGATACGAGGCAGTCAGGAGACCAAGAATCATTCCGTACAGCCATTGTGTCTACACTGACTTCCTCCACATCACCATCATCACTGCAGCTACCACCACCGGCCTTCAACCATCACTGCAGCTGTCACCTCTGTCATCCCCTCTGAGAAGTTACTGCCACTATAACTACCACCTCCACCGCCGTCACGACTTCTCTCCATTCCACCACACCATTGTGATCACTGACACCTGTGCCATGGCCATGAGCACCACTACCATCACTACTGGCACTGGGAATCTCACAGGCTGTCGCTTACAAACACTTCGGTGCCCAACAGTAGCTCCCACAGGAAGCCCTCCTGCCATCACTACCCCACTTAACTGAGAAGTACATAGACCTTGGTCCAGGCCACAAAGTGGTGTGGCTGCACCATAGGATGGTGATGGGAGGGAAGAATTGTAACTGTATTCTCCATCAACTTTGCTGCCTGGCCATGTGCTGGGACAAGTGCTCATGGGTGACTGATCCCTGTTGCTGAGCTACACTGGCCTGAGGACACCCCACTTGCAGGTGCAGGCTGCAGGCATGACTGGGCTCCAGTCTGGGTATTCCTGCCTGCCCTCTACCATCTGGACCAAGATGCGGGTGCCCAGACATGACCTCCCATAGTGCAGGGCAGGGCTTGGTGAGCATATGGGAGCTGGCTTTTGCCTGGTGGCTGCTGGCCTGAGGCAGGGGTGCCTGGCCATTCTAGGACATGTTCTGGGTGCCCAGGTGGGCAATGCCTGTGACTGCTGGCCTGTCTCCTGCAAAGGCAAAAGCAGGCAGATTGTGGATGACAGAGCCAGCAAAAGTAAGTTAGCATCCAGGAGTGTGGCACACGCCCATGATCCCAGAAAGGCTGCTTTGAGACCCTTGCTATCTCATTGGGGACTGCTGTGTTTGTCCTGGGTGATGGGGAGACCCAGGCTGCACCACAGAGACAGAGATGGCACTTTCCTTCGAGAAGCCCAGGGCCCGGACAGGGCTGCCTGCTCCTGTGTCCACCATCCCTGGGACCACATGAGGCTCCCATAGTCAGACACATGGAGGCGCCATCTCCTTGCCCTGCTCTGGCCGGCCCCCACCCTAGTGTCCATCAAAGTCCAGAAAGTCTGGTGGCGAAAGAGAAGGGGTAGAGCTTCCATGGGCTCCTGCCACCTCCCAGCTGTCCTGAGAGGCTAGGAACCCTTCTCTGACGCTGGGCCCCGGCCCCACCTATGCTGTGTGTGTACACACACATCCCATGTGCATGCGCGCCCACACAGAGTCCAGTGGCCTGGACCTCCTACCTTGCCTCACAGAAACGTAGCGGCGGTTGGCGGCCACCAGTACCACCTGTGGGTGACTCTCCTCCAGATCGAAGAGCTCATCCTTGCCAGGCCGTGTGTTGCGGCCGGCCTTGAGTGTGCCTGCAGGTCCCACAGGTGCCAGGTAGCGGCCGTCACAGTCCTTGAAGGCCAGCTTGCCCGCCTTGAATTCCAGTGTGTAGCACGCGTGGGCCTCGGGTTCCCACACCAAGCGGCCATCACTGCGCAGGTAGCGGCTGTCACAGGACCTGAGGCAGTATCGCCGGCTTTGGAAGATGAGAGTGAGCAATGCATCCACACCCCATGGCATGTCCCCATCTGCTGCCATCTCGTCCTCCTGTGGGCACAGGTGCACATAGCGCCGCCGGCTGACACTCAGCAGGTGGGCCTGTGGGTGGATGGCCAGGTGCACAGTCCACAGCTCTGCAGGAGAGATGGCCGTGGCAAAGCAGGATAACCGGTCCTCAGTGCCACCAAAGAAGCGGCCGTGTGGCTCCGACTGCAGCACCCAGCGCCCGTCAGGTTGTGGCAGGACCAAGAAGCGGCAGTCGCGGCCTGGCTGCTCTGCCTCACAGGCCACACGCCCGTCCTCCTCTGCTGACAGGTAGCGGCCCAGATGGCTGCTGCGGAACAGCACTGCCGTGCCCTGCCCGGGGTCAGGCTCCAGCACCCACACCTGCTTCCTCTTGAGGCTGGGAGCTGAGGCATTGACCTTGAAGCCAAAGCTCTCAGCTGTTAGGTAACGGTCAGTGTCATTGACAAGACCAAACTGGATCTTCAGCACCTGGTGCAGGCCATTGGTCGGCATCTTTGGAGCTGGCCAGGACCCTCAGGAGCCTGGGAAGCTCAATCGAGTGCTCACAGTCCTCGAGGCCCTGAGCCCAGGCAGCGTCATGGACCCACCACCTTCTCTGCCACCTCTGATCAGCAGCCTCGGCCACCCAGGCGGCTCTTACATGGCCAGTGGGCAGCAGAGGGCGGGTTGGAGGGAGGATAAGAGACGTGCGGCTTAGGAGCCGCGGCTGCCTTTCATTACCCCCAGCTTGGATTTCAGCTGCTCCTGGAATGCACTGGCCGTGCCTGATGCCCTGCAGGATCACAGAGCAGTGCTGACCACCTTTGCTCCTCAGTGTGGCTGTGCAGGACCCAGGGCTTGGTCCTTACTCTTCACCTGCAGCCGCCCCACCTCTAGCCTCTCTCTTTTTTGCCCTTACCTTGGGCACCCTCAACCCCACAGTTCAGACTCCCAGCCCAGCACCACTCTTTCCCAAGGTAGAAAAAGTCACCCAGTGGAAAACTCACAGCACAGCTGCAACCCGATCACAGCCCTCCACCCTCAGCACCGCCAGATCGTCCGGGGGATCTAGTTACTGCTTCTCTGATTCCCGCTGCCGGCAGCATGCAAGGCCCCCCACCTGGCAGTCTGCAGCCACCACTCCAGCCACACTGCTCCTGCAGCCCCGGGCCTGGCCCTGCCCTCGTTGTGGCCCTGAGCCATGGGCTGGGAAAGAGGCAGGATGGCTGTTGCTGCAATGATAGGGCCAGGACTGGGGATCTTGGACCCTTGACTGAGGCAGGGCATGGCAGTGTATACACTTGCATGCTGGCTGCACTGGTGAATGGCCCAGTTTGGTAACAGTGGGCAAGGGAGACTAATGACTACCTCGAAGGCTGTCATTGCAGAAGTTCACCTGTCAGGTCAGAGGACCAGGGCCTGGCCAGCTTCTGCATGCTGAGTGTAGGTTGGCACCAAGAGGTTGCTCCTCCTCTGCAGTGAGCTCAGTGTGATACCAGACTCAAGCAGCCTTCAGCAGACTTGCCGGGTGGCCTTGGGGACCCAATGACTGCCACTCAGATCACCAGGGCAAGCCAGGTACAATGGTGCATTCCTATGATCTCAGCTATTCAGAAGGCTGAGGCAGGAGGATTGCAAGTTCAGGCCAGCTCAGGCAATTGAGCAAGACCATGTTTTTTTTTTTCTCTTCATGTCCTTTTTTTTTTTAAAAAAAGGACTGAGGTTGTAGTTCAGTGGCAGATCACTTACCTAGCATGCATGAGGCCCTGAGTTCAATTCCCAGTACTGCTAAAAAAATAGAAAAATAGCCTGGGAAACTAGCCTGACTTTAGAGTCTTTACAGACTAAAGTCCAGGGGCCCATGTTGGGCCAAGTCTGATCCACACTGCCAGAAGTGCCCTTTGGGATCTGACAGGGTGATGAGACTGCAAGCTCTTCACCCTTGACCCTGTCACTTTCAGCCCTGGGGCTGGCCAGCTGTCTCCCTGCAGCCTTGGCCTGAGGGTCATCCTGAGAGGGGGTGTAGGGTCTGCTCAGGCGGGCCAGGCCTGCCTGTCACCGGCACCTGCCTTAGGGGCTGGGAGCCAAGTGAGGAAACTCGAGCTGCTCATCCTGGGCCAGGGCCAAACTTGGTGTCTTCTTCCTCATAACAGCATGTGACCCTCAGGCTTTGCTGGGGACTAGGAACAAGGCCACAGGGCATTTCCAGCCACAGCCTCCTGTTGCTCTTCTGTTCTCCTGGGTGCTCTTCCTCTTGAGTGGCGGAGGAGCAGACAGCCCTGCACTGGGTGCCATTTAGGAATGTGTATGTGTAGGGCCTGGAGCCTTGACAACACCAAGGATCTGAAGGGACCTGGGGCTTGGGGAGAGAGCTGCACGCAAGTCCCTGCTGATCTCGGGCCACCCTGTGGAACACACACATCTGAGAGGCACCAGGCTGTCTGTAGCCAGGCTGTGTGCCAAGAACAGTCCTGTGGTGATGCAGTCTAGATGACACCTCCTCCCCAAAGACAGTGCCCAAGTGCCCAACACAGTGCTTCCATGATGCCACACTTAAGTTCCAGGCTGGAAAGTGTCTCTGACTTGGGGCACAAGCCAACCATGCTGCCCACATGCAGGTCCCCCCATCAGGTCCTGTAGGCATGTCTGTGCATGGTGTGGACATAGGTGTGTCGACCCAGCTGTGGACACTAGCTACCACCTTCAGTCTAAACCCCAGCCAGGCTGCAAAGGAACCCAGGATGTCCTGTCCCTTGATTGGCATCTAGGCCTTATTAGTCTGATAGCGCTGGCAGGGCACTCGTGGGAATCAGGTGCCAGCAGGAGAAAGCCTGGCCACCAGGCGCTAAGCACCCTGGCTCTGGATAGCCTCTTGGTGAGAGAGTAGTGGCTGCGGGCACTCAGTTCTGTGCCCTGAAGCTGCAGGACTGTGTGAGCCAAGGGGACCTGTGGGGCCCAGGGGAAGGGGCTCCCTTGGAGGGAAGCAGTTTGCCCTGGTCCACTCTGACCTCCACATAGCCCCTGGGACTCTAGTGTGGCTGCTTCTGGGGAGCAGTTTCCTCTTGGACCCCAGCAAGGTCTCTAGTACACAGCAGGCACTTGCCAAGTGCCCATGACTGGTATGGGGTCTGGTTCTTTTCTTTTTTTTCCAGTATCAGTAATCGAACTCAGGACTGGGTGTGGTTCTTTTTAAACTTTATTTATTTATTTAGCAGTACTGCAGATTGAACCCAGGGGTGCACTATCACTAAGCTAGATCCTCAGACCTTTTTATTTTTACAACAGGCTCTGACTAAGTGACTAAATCCCCCAGGCTGATCTCAGACTTGCCCTTAGCTTTCCAGAGTTCTGGGATTACAGGCATTCACCATTCTGCCTACTTTGGCGCCAGGGGCATGGGGCTGCTTCTTGTGTGATGGGCTTAGCTTCTGCAGAAAGATGGGACACCCTGTGTGTGTGTGTGTGTGTGTGTGTGTGTGCACGCGCGCACAAGTGCGTGTGCTTGCGCAAGTGCATGTGAGGTTGAGCTGCCATGTTCACCTGCTAAGCCTGCCTGGCCCATAGAGATAGTGCCCTTCCCACAGCCTCAGAGTCCACTCATCCCTGCTCAGCAGCACGATCAGGTTGTGCACTGCTCAACAGAGCTTCCTTCAAGGCAGTGTTCACACACCAGATGTCCACTACATACCAGAACCCCCAGCTGGCCTCTCCCTACTGTGTTCTCCCACATGCAGTAGCTAAATGTCTCTGCTATGTGGTCCACATGGCTGCACTCTGGAATGGGTCAGAATTAGTTGCTGCTGCCCTGGGAGCCCCACTGGCCTGCCCCCACTTGGAACCCAGGGTAGAGGAGAGTGTGTGTCCCCTGGGTGGCCATCTGTGGCACCAGCACCAGGCCTAGGCATGGATAAGGCTGCCCAGAGACTCCAATGCAAATATGTTTATCTTGCGGGAGGGGCATCTTTTGTGATGGGCAGTGAGACCGGTTGGGTGCCAGCCCCCCAGCATCTACCTCAGGGGAGCTGGCTGCAAGGGGACATGTGGCTGAGCTCTCCTAAGCACAACTGGGTCCAAGAGCAGAGGTAGCCTCAGCTATCAGAATGCCCCTGCCCTCTGAGTGGGGGTCCAGCAAGAGCCAGGAGCAGAGAAAGCCTTAGAGCCGCCCCACTCCACCCCCCTCCCTACCCTGGAGATCTCTAGAAACCTTTCTTCAGATGCTGCGGTAGTGGCTGTTCTGGACCCTGCAGGTCCCTGCCACTCCCAACCTTCCTGGCCCAGCCAGCCTCCCTGGGGCTAACAGGGGAAGGACCTGGCCCCCTTGTCTAGATGGCAGCCCTAGAACACAAAAGCCCAGGCTAGATGCTTGTAGGCATCTGCCTGTTACCATGGCAACCAGCGTATGCACCAGGCTAGGTGCCCTGGGAAATGTCCATGGTTGTGGTGTGAGCTAAGCTCCCTCCTGCACTGGCCCAGGACCCTGGAAACGGGAAAGTGGAGCTGGGGCAGCACCACCACTGTGGCCTGCCCGGCACAGTTCTACACCCTCCCTGCAGGGAGTGAGGAAAAAGCCCTGTGGCCCCAGCCACTTCCCAGAGCCCCCTGTCATTCGCAGGCCCTAGTGGGTGTACTCTGGCTGGCATCTCCCCACCACGCCCTTGACCAGCCTCTGCTGGGCCCTGGTGTCCCTTTTGGCCCTCTGTCCCCCTCCATGGCTCTGCAGTGAGGAAGGACCACCCTGCTGGCCAGGGAAACACTGGGGAAAACCCAGGGGGCCCTGATTTCCTCCCTCCCTGGGGTCCTGCTCAGCAGCTCCCCCTCCCTGAACCTGGCTGTGCTTGGCGGCCTCATGATTTTTTCATGGCTGAGTTCTCCGTTCCCTCCAGTTCCACTTACAGGGCTGGCCATGAAGGGGCCCCTTTTCTTACTCTGACTTGGGTTGGTTTACTGAGGCCTGAAGGCCTGGTTTAGGGTGACAGGCTCTACTTGGTGGGGGGTGTCGGTGCTGGGATGAAGAGCATGTAGAGGAGCTTGCAGGCTCAGCCTGCCAGGGCGCCCATACCCCACTCAGGTGTAGATCAGTGGCACTGCACCTTTGGCCTCACACACATGCAAAACAGCTCCAGAAATACCTGCAGCCCTGGTTGTCCCACACCTTCAGCAAGAAGCTGCAGTCTCCAAGCTTTTGTCTCTTGTAAATCGCTAATGTCTCTGGGCAGGGGGCCATGCCTGAAAGGGCACCTGCAGAGGCTCAGAGGTAGGAGAGGAGACCAGAGGCCTCTGAAAACCCAGGGCCCCAGCAAGGGCAAAAGGTCCAAAGGGCACACAAGAGCAGGCCTGAGGGCAGTCAGCAAGCCCAGATAAACCCCTGACTGAAGCAGCAATTCTTCAACACATTTCTGCAACAGGGAACAACATTCACCAGAATATCTTCTCATGAGCCCCTAGCTTCGTGGGACCAGATCACCTCCCAGAAGACAGGTGGCTGCTTTACCGCTCAGCTGGGCTTACAGACCCACAGGTGCACAGCCGCAGGTGTCAGCACCCACTGCACACAGCCATGAGCCTGCAACCCTAGTCCCGTCCCCGCGCATTCTTGTGTTTGTACACGCAGAGGATGTGCGTGGCAGGCACACAGCATCACATCTGTTTGCAAAGGCCTGGCCGTCTCACAAGACAAGACCCCACCCCCAGCATCCTGGGCACTTGTTAGTACCTGCTGTGTACTGGAAACCTCGATGGGATTCGGAATGGAATGAACTCCATCTCTGACTTCTGGGACAGAACAGACATGGGTCACTCACTTCAAGGGGAGAGACAGCCCATGAACCTGGTCACTGTCATGGTGTCACACGATTCCAAGGGGGAAAGTACGTCCCCATTCCACTCCAGGTACTGGCACTGCTCTGCTCTCTGAAAAAGCTTTACTGCCTGTAGATAATGCTGCAAATTACGGGAGGTGGAGAGGCCTTGGGAATTAAAAACATGAAAGTAAAGGACAACAGAGTGTGACACATCTTCCCAGAGCAGAGAGGGAAACAATGCCACCAAGGTCACTGATAGGACCACGTGGTCACTGAAGCATGGACTGTCAGTTCCACACTGCCCATGCAGAACTGCCTGACTTGGGTCACTGTACTGGAGCTGTGAAAGACAGTGCCTTCGAGCCCAATCTGGGCAACTTAGCGAGACCTATCTTAAAACAATAAAAAATAATAAAAAGGATTGAGAATGTAGTTCAGTACAAAGACTCTGGGTTTAATCCCCTAGACTGCAAATAATATAAAATAAATAACACCCTTTAGGAAAAACACACTGAAATGTTTACGGCATCACACCTGAAACCCACTCCCAAATGGCTCAGAAACAAAGAGAATGATAAACAAATGTTTAAAAATGTTTAATATTAGGGAAGGTTTAAATTACCTCAAAACAAAAAGATGTACAATTTATGTAAAATGAAAAATTCCTTCCAGTGTAGTAGCGCACGTCTGTAATCCCGCATCCAGGAGATTGAGGCAGGAGGATCGCGAGAGTTTGACTGAGGTCAGCTGGGTTACATAAGCAACTTCAAGTCCAGCCTGAACTACATAGTGCGGCCCTGCCTCAAAAAACAAACAAAATGAAACAAACAAAAAACCCAAGCAAAAAAAGTGAAATACTCCATCAAAGAGCAGGAAGTTAAGGAAATATCTTCCTCCCAGAAGAGGAAGAAGGAAACATAAAGCTTCCCACAGCAGCAGGAGAACGGCAGGTGGGTGTGGTGGTGGCCGAGTTCCACTCATCCAGCCTTCCGCCACCTTTTCCTGCTGTGATCTCGAACTGCCTCCGGCTCTCTGAGCTCTCCGTTCCTTTAGAAATGGTGGCTGTCGGGAACCATCACCCACACCTTCTGCGGCGCCGTGGGTGCCCCTGCCACGGGATGTCTGGTGAGTTGGTCTGGTCCTCCTACCTCGTCCCGTGCGTGCGTCAGCACTGGCTGAGGTCACCCGCAGCTCCCCTCTCCTGGGAGCCTCCCGGTCCCCCTCCGACCGGCGGCAGTGCTTCGGGGACTCAGCGGCCCCGCACGAGCCCAGTCAGGGGCTGTGGGGTCTCTTCTGGCCGCAAGTGAGAGCCCCGCCGCCCATGGCCAGCGCGGACAGCGGTACCCACCTGGCGGTTCACCTGGAAATGACACCCGCCGTCATGGTTTCCGCAGAGCCCACGATAGGGCGCCATCTGTTGGCCCCTGCCCGCCAAGCTTGTGCTCCCGGGAGTGTCCTCTCTTCAGGACCGGTCCCGGGCCTCCAGTGCCTGGCCAGGGAGTGGAGGTGGGGCCCAGGCAGCAAGGGGCAGAAGGCCTGGCTTGAATCCCGCAGCTGGGGTGGGGCAGGGCCCCCAAGCAACCTGGCACTGCCCGGCCTGCCAGCACACCCTCCTGGGACTATGGTCAAACTCACTCTCGCGGATGAGCATCCCTGACTGCCCAAGAGCATCAAAGTCCCCACCGGTCTGGGTCTGACCCTAGCCCGGGCCGCTTCCCTGAGGTGTCTGTGTGAGGAGGAAGGAAGGTGATCAAGGCCAGGGCGCCCCTTAAGAGCCCTGACTGGACCCCACCCTGGCCCCTTCCTCTCTGCACTCCCCTGCATACTAGCTGCACTCTTGGGACGGGCCAAGGATCAGAGCGCTGGAGCAGTAGCTTCCTGATTTCGCTTCCCTGTCCTGGGTATGGAGCCCTAGGGGTGGCACACCTGTGGGGCCAGGCCCTGACCTCATGGGGCTGAACTCCCTGTCCTCAGCCAAAGCAGGAGGTGCAGTTAACTGTGACTTTTTTTCTCTTATGTCCGGAGCTTCTGTGCCCAGCATCCCCACCCAGGTTGGAGGCGAAGCATTTGCTGCCCTGGCCTGCCTGGTGCCGGAAAAGCAGGACAACCAACCCAAGTGGGGAGCAGGAAGCGGGTCCCAGGAAGTCCAGTCTGATCTGCCTTCCCTCCAGGCCTTACAATATCCCCATGGTGCACTAGGGTCAGGGTGAGGGGAGTGGCCTGTTGCTGCCTCTCAGTTCTCCAAAGCTGGGGCCCCACCCTCTCCTTTCAGATTTCCTGCTCCTATTGTAGGACAGACCCCACCTGCACTGAGGACTGAGCTAGATGAAATGGGAGGCCATGGGGTGGTCTGCGGATTGCACAGAGGAGCCAGTCCTGGGAAGAGCGCAGGGCAGAGGGCAGCGAAGGGGAGGCAGGCAGAGCCCCAGATTCTGTCCCAAGGCAGTGGATGGCCAGGGTCAGTGGGGACCTGACCTGTAACACAGGGACTGATAGAAGCAAGAGGCAGGTAGCAGGCACAGCGTAGTGAGTGGGATACTGACTGGGATGCGGCTGAACTGGAAGAAGGCACAGGCATGGCAGGGCAGAAAAGTGCTGGCCCCCAGTTCTGGCTTTAGGAGACAGCATGGGGTAAAGTGGGTGGAGGCTGGCATTTGTATGCTCGAATCTGCTTCCTCCAGTTGCTGTCAGCATCACTGAGAGGAAAGCATAGGCAGAGGTGGAGACCACAGCTTCTAGACAGTGCGATGGGGGCTCGGGGGCGGGGGTCCTCACACAGCTGGTTACGTGTCCCAACAGCAGGTAGAGAGCAGACAGCTCAAGATCACTGAGCTGCTCTGTGGTGCAGCAGGAAATGTGGCCAGGGGCACCATCATTGCTGGGTGCACAGCTGGTCCTGGTTGTGCCGGGGAGGCAAACTCGGGTCTGATACATAGGTACTGAGTGCTCTTAGGCATCAACAAAAAAGCAACACCTGCAGATCTCAACACCAGCAACCTCAGAGGAGGTTGGGCCACCTGATGGCCACCTGTCCCCAGACCTCTGGTCCATCCAGGAGCACCACCAGCTTCAGATCCCCTGAGGAACTCCATACCCTCCTGTTACTGGCTCATCCTTGCTTTTTCTTTTTTTAAATACTGTACTGGGGATTGAGCCCAGGATCTTCACATTGAACTACATGTTCAGACTTTCGTTTTTAAAATTTTGAGACAGGGTCTCAAGGTGGGCACGGTGGTGCGTGGTGATGTACATCTGCAATCCCGGCACTTGGGAAGCTAAGGCAGGAGGACTGCTATGAGTTTGAAGCCAGTCTGGGCTACATACTAAAACTCTGTCTCAAAATAACAAAACGAACAAAAAAAGAAATGGGGTCTTTTTGAGATAAGGTCTGTGTACTTGAGGCTGACCTTGAACTATGTAGCCCAGGCTGGCTTCAAACTCACAGCAGCTCTCCTGCCTCAGTCTCCCAAATGTTAAGACTACAGGTGTGGGTCACCATGCCTGGCTGATAGGGTCTTTATAAGTCACTAAACTGATGAGGCTGGCTCACACAATTGATCTTCTTGCCTCAGCCACCCAGAGCAATGGGATTACAAACATGCACCACCACACCTGCCCCCCACCTTTGTGAAAAAAAAAAAGTGGGATAGAGAGAGGCCACGCCACAGGCATAAAGCTGGACCTACCCTGGAGCCCAGGTTTCCCAACTCCCAGCTCAGCATTCTTCCAGTGCCTTCTAGTTCCTGCTGTATGACAGTGGGGGATTGGGAAACCTTGGGTAAACTCCAGCAGGGCTCTGTACCCGCTGAATCCTGGAGCAGTGGTGGGGCCTTGGCCAACACCCAACTCCCCAAACATTGTGTAGGGAGCCCATATAGCCCCTCCAAGGATGTAGTGTACCCTGGGTTCTGGTTTATTACCTTGACTCAGGTGACTGCCTCAGTTTCCCCCTTAAGAGCCACAGCCTTGGAGCCATCCTCAATGGTAAGAACTGGACAACACATGCAGAGCTCTATCTGCTGGCTCCTAGACCTGACCAGACATGCGGTACGCTCTCAGGCCTCAGCCACACAGACCAGGCTTTGGTCTGGGCAGTGGTGGCAGAACTGGACAGGAGACAGGAGCAATTAACCCTGGTCTCATCCTCTGAGCCCAAAGTCACACAGCAAGGCCTAGCTGCAGGAAGCTGGCCTCATCCACCAAAGTGGCCCTTGGCACCACTGTTCCACAGAGCCCATCCTGGGGCTGCCCTGGTCCCACAGAGGAGCTGTCCTGGAATGCTAGAAAGGGTTTTAGAAAAAAGGACTCTAACAAACTGGGCAAGACACCACAGGACAGGCTTTTGTGATAGCAACTAGGCAAATGGTTTAATACCTGGGTACAGGCAGGTAGAGAGCAACAGAACTATCTGCCCAGAACAAAGAAAATTATGTCCCTTTTATATGGATGGAAAGAAGGCAGGAAGGAAGATTTAATTAAAAAATCTGTGGTTAAAGTTTTCTGGAAGTCTTGTATCTCAGTGGGCAGAGTCCTTGAAGTATCTGGTGTAAATTTTCGGGAGTCTCCAGAACCTACAAAATTCCTTGTCCTATCTTATCTCCTCCACAACATCCTGTGCTTGCCTATAACAGCCTCTGGTGCTGAGCTGAATTCCCTGCGGAGAGCAGTGCCTCTGCTGGCAGGAAGGCTAGGGGCTGGGAGGGTCAGGTCTGGTTGGAGCCTTAAAAGGACCTTGCATTTGATCTTTCTGCAAAGACCTGGGAGTGTTAGAAAGCGAGCTGAGAGCAGGTAAACTTTGGTTTCCTTGGAGTTTTAAAATTTTATTTTTTATTATAGGATTTTAGACTTATAGGAAAGTTGCAAAAACAGTAGAGCAGTTCCAGTGTCCCTCTTACGGACCTGTATGGTGTGATTCTCACAGCTGACAGTATGATGATCTCGTACTTACTGTTGAACTCCAGACTCTACTTAGGTTTCCAGTGTTATTCTACTGTCTTTTCCTGTTCCATGATCCCAGCGTGGGTTGGGTTGGAGAAGGAAAGGGGTTTCTGAAGGGTGGATGGCACAGGTGAAAAGCTGAGGTGGGAGCAGGGCGTGGTGGTGCACACCTGTAATCCCAGCACTCCGAAGGCTGAGGCAGGAGGATCGTTGAGAGTTCAGGAACCAGCCTGGGCTACAAAGTGAGCTCAAGGCCAGCCTGAACTTCATAGTGAGACCCTGTCTCAAAAGGACCAAAAGAAAAAAAAAAAAAAAAAAGCTGAGGTGGGGAGTCATTGCCAAGTTCCCTGTTCTGTCTCCCTTAGGCCAGCTGTCACAATGCAGAGGGACACCTGAGAAGGACCCACGGTAGGCAAGACCCTGGGTCAAGTCTCAGCTCTGCACATTACATTTTGATGTTTTTTCTTTCTTTCAGTTTGTGTTGAGTCAGGGTCTCCATATGTAGCCTAGGCTGGCCTCGAACTCACAGGGATCCTCCTACCTCAGGGCTGAGATTATAGGTGTGGGCCACCACTCTCGGCTGTTTTCTCACTCATTAAACGGGTGAAATATGGAATGAAGCACAGCAAGGTCACAACAAAAAGCCACCAAAGGCAGCACTGAACTAGAAAAATACATCACACCATTTCTGAGCCCAGGCTTCCTCCTTACAATGGAAGGACACACCCACTTCTGGCACAAGTGCAATTGCTGCCTGGGGCCTCCCAGCTCACCGGAGCCAGGGGCTGCCACATCCACGGGTCTCCTCTCAGGCTCCCGCTCCAGGAGGGGTGGGGCAACCCTGCTCCACCCGTTTCCCCGAGCACAATCCAGAACGGCCCCGACGTGACCTCAGCCGAGGCCTCGCACTGTCCCGTTGCAACACAGAGAAATCTCAGGGTGCACACAACGCCTCCCTCCCCGCACCGCGCACTGGAGGCCCCGCGCAGCCGGCAGCACCCTCACCCTGCTCCAAGCCCCGCAGGCCTTGCACTCTGCCGAGGGTCTCGGGCGCGCGCAGAGCCGGAAGGGCCGGGGGCCGCCCGCCGGGCCAAACTTCCCCGCCACCGCCCCTTTCTCCCGCCGGCCAATGGGCGGCCTGGTTGACTAAATAAGGCGAGGAGCGCGGCCGGGCGCCCCGTCCGTTACGCCCGCCCCCGTGACTCAGGGCGGCCGCCGGCCTCCGGCAGCAGGCGTGGCGCGGGCCCATATCGCCAAATATGGC
>NW_004955506.1:1545388-1546577 GCF_000276665.1 Chinchilla lanigera
ACCTGGCCCGCCGCGCCCCGTCCCGCGGGGAGGGCCCGGGAGTCGCACGGCGCCCCGCCTCCGCCCGGTTCTCTGCGTCCCGCAAGTGGGCAGAGGACGGGGGGGGCTCCGAGGCCGCCCCTCCCTGCATGCGCTCAGACAAAGGCATCCGAGAAGCCGGGGTCCGAGGACGTGCAGGTGTCCGCTGGCCAGACTCGGGGAACGCGGGGTGAAGCAGCCTCACGGCTTCTGCCACCTTCCCCACGTCTTTCTTGTGCTACAACGTGTCCCCCACCGCGTGCACACCCGCACCTGGCGTCGGGCAGGCTTGGGCTCCGCCCAGAAACCGAGTCAGGTGGGCTTCCTGGAGGCCCAGCACCGTCCCCTGGGGCTGGGGCACGCACTTGACAGGCAGCTGGGGGCTCAGGGACCCGGCCCACTCCCCCCTGGGCCAAGGATGGGGCGGCCTTGCGGTCCTGAAGGTGACGGGGAAACGAGTTGGCCCTGAAAGCAGAGATGCCCATAACAGCGGGGAGCCCGGGCCCACCCTCCAGCCGGGGGCCAGCAGGGCGTGGTGACCTTGGTCCAGTCCCTCGCCCCCTGCTGCTCCTCCCAGCGCGACCCCAGCTTGCGGGTAACCGCGGGGATCCCACAGAGCCCTACGATCCAGGCCGCGCGGCAGGTGCCTGGGACCCCGCCAAAGGTTTTTCCGAACGGAAAGTCAAGATTTCTTGTCTCAGTTTCCCTGAGTCGCCCATAAGTGATCAGAATGAAACAAAGCCTCTCCGCGCCGCTGCCTCTAGGATGAGGGGGTGGGGTGACCTCGCACCTGGGGACAACCTGGCCTGCCGTTTGAGCGCCCCCTTCCCTGCGCCGGGTGATGGGCGGATCCCTAAAAGCCCAGTTCCAGGTGATGGCACACTCGGGCCTAGGGGTCGCAGGACCGCTCCCCCGACCCCCAGTCAGCGCCGGATCTTCGCGGAGCGGGGGAAAGAGCTGGCGGAGGCGATCCGGGTGTAAAGCCCCCAGCGGGGCGGGAGGCGCAGAGACTCACGAGCGCTTGGAGCACGATACACCCCGGGCCCTGCAGTTTCGGGGTGCAGCCCAGCCCTCCCCACAGCGCGCGGTTCCGGGCCGGTGACGGCCGGCGCGAGGCCCAGCCGGGACCCCAAAAGCCCGAGCCGGGCCCGCGCAGGGTCTCGGGCACGCG
>NW_004955506.1:1546677-1552105 GCF_000276665.1 Chinchilla lanigera
CGGGCCGGGTTGGGCCCCCACGTGTCCTGGACGGGCGGGCCAATGGGCGCCTGGCTTTCGGAAAGATCGCCATATATGGACATGTTCTGGGGCCGCGCGCGCCGCCGTTCGCGCGCGCACCCTACTCCCCCTTAAATAGCGGCGGGGGAGGCCGCGCTCGGTCTCAGTCGCTGCCGCCGGCCCGCGCTTCGCTTTTCCTTCTAGCTCGGTTTCTTGACCACCACAGGTAAGCCGCCCGCTTCCCCGCGCCCTGGGTTGGCTCTTGCGCCCCAGCGAGCCACTGTCCTTGCCGGGGAGGCCTGGCGGCGCGGTCCCCGAGAACAAAGGGTGGGCCCAGATCAGCGCCGCGCTGGGGGGAGGGTAGGGTGGGGCCGGCACAGTGCGAGGTCCCCGCGCCTCGGCAGAACGGCCCGGCTCGGACGAGGCCGCCGCCGGTTGCAGACGGTTGTTCGTGGTCCGCCCTGGGGACTTGAGGGAAAAACTACACTCAGGCGGAAGAGGCATTTCGCTGTGGGGCGGCGCCGTTCTGAGGGTGAGGATCCCTTTAAGTGAGTCGCATCTCCGGGCAGATCGCAATGGAAGAAGAAATCGCCGCGCTCGTCATTGACAATGGGTCCGGCATGTGCAAAGCTGGCTTTGCTGGGGACGACGCCCCCCGGGCTGTGTTCCCCTCCATCGTCGGCCGCCCCCGACACCAGGTGAGTTGAGTCCTCCCAGAACCCCATATAGAGCCTGACCTCTCCACGCGCGTGTCGGGCTGGGAGCCTGATAGTTCTCCTTGCAGGGCGTGATGGTGGGCATGGGCCAGAAGGACTCTTACGTGGGTGACGAGGCCCAGAGCAAGCGCGGCATCCTGACCCTGAAGTACCCTATCGAGCATGGCATTGTCACCAACTGGGATGACATGGAGAAGATCTGGCACCACACCTTCTACAACGAGCTGCGTGTGGCGCCCGAGGAGCACCCAGTGCTGCTCACAGAGGCCCCCTTGAACCCGAAGGCCAACAGAGAGAAGATGACTCAGGTAGGGTGTGCCTGGGCCTCCTTCCTGTTTCACAAGTCATTTTTTGCTTCATTCCATTTTCTGACATTCAAGTGTTTCTTTGATATTTCCAGGGTTCTGTTCTTCTGGCATTTCCTCCCTGAAGCCTCCAGGTTTCTAGTTTGCGTTTCTGCCTGTGTTCTGTTCTTTTCTCCACACATCACATTTGTGGCATGCAGCATGTAGCGTGTTGGGCATGGGTGACTGTGGGTTCCTTCCACTGACTGAGACCTCGTTGTTCTCCAGATTATGTTTGAGACCTTCAACACCCCGGCCATGTACGTGGCTATCCAGGCTGTGCTGTCCCTGTATGCCTCTGGGCGCACCACTGGTATTGTCATGGACTCCGGCGATGGGGTCACCCACACAGTGCCCATCTACGAAGGCTACGCCCTCCCCCACGCCATCCTGCGTCTGGACCTGGCTGGCCGGGACCTGACAGACTACCTCATGAAGATCCTGACTGAGCGTGGCTACAGCTTCACCACCACGGCTGAGAGGGAGATTGTTCGTGACATTAAGGAGAAGCTGTGTTACGTCGCCCTGGACTTTGAGCAGGAGATGGCCACGGCTGCGTCGTCTTCCTCTTTGGAGAAGAGCTACGAGCTGCCCGATGGTCAAGTGATAACCATTGGCAATGAGCGCTTCCGGTGTCCAGAGGCACTCTTCCAGCCCTCTTTTCTTGGTAGGTGTCTAGAAGGTCCTCTGCCTCAGCAGGAATGAGTTACTCAGAACCTTGCCACTAAGAGAGCTTTGTCTCCTAGGTATGGAATCGTGCGGCATCCACGAGACCACCTTCAACTCAATTATGAAGTGCGACGTGGACATTCGCAAGGACCTGTATGCCAACACGGTGCTGTCTGGTGGCACCACCATGTACCCAGGCATTGCTGATAGGATGCAGAAGGAGATCACAGCCCTGGCGCCCAGTACCATGAAGATCAAGGTGAGCGCCCACTAGCCTGAGCATCCTTGGTCCATGGGGCTGGGCTCAGAATGTACGGGGGTACTCCTGACACCTGGGGTTCTCATGACCTTTTTCTTCTGCAGATCATCGCCCCCCCTGAGCGCAAGTATTCTGTGTGGATCGGTGGCTCCATCCTGGCCTCCCTGTCCACCTTCCAGCAGATGTGGATCAGCAAGCAGGAGTATGATGAGTCAGGCCCCTCCATTGTGCACCGAAAATGCTTCTAGATGGACTGAGCAGGTGCCAGGCACCTGCTGCATGAGCTGATTCCGAAGTATAATTTGCCCTGGCAAATGTACAAACCTCATGCTAGCCTCACAAAACTGGAATAAGCCTTTGAAAGAAATTTGTCCTTGAAGCTTGTATCTGATATCAGCACTGGATTGTAGAACTTGTTGCTGATTTTGACCTTGTATTCAAGTTAACTGTTTTTTGGTCTATGTTTAATACCCTGTGCATATCTTGATTCATTCCCATAGTCCATGTGGTTCGGTCACTTAGTGGCTGAGTTGAGCACACTTGAGAAATCCGTGGCTAGGCAATCTGGGTGGCCGCAGCACAGAGATCTGTGCAGGGTATTGAGTCAGCTGACTGTTCGAGGATTTCTCAGGCTGGCAGGACTTGGTGAACCAGTTGTGACATAGGTCGTCTTGCTGGTCTAACAGGGTGGAAGAGTCCGAGCCTTAGGGACCCTGTTTCCATCGTCATCCATGTTTTCCCACCTGAACACCGAGGGTGGTTTACTTGCCTTGAGTTGGAAACAGTTTGCATTTACACCTGTAAATTTATTCATTCTTTTAATTTATGTAAGGTTTTTTTGTACTCACCTCTTTAAGATGACAAATTTTGGTTTTCTACTGTGAGAACATTAGGCCCCAGCAACACGTCATTGTGTAAGGAGAAATAAAGTGCTGCAGTACACCGAGGGCTGCTCTTGATTTGGGGGAGACCTGGGATGTGGCACTGGGTGGCTGTGCAGGGGGTTGGGGTTTTATCTTAAGCTTGGTGAGCCCAGCTGGCCATGAGGCTTCTAGAACTTGGCTGGGAGGGTCCCAGGAGTTGTACCCAAAACTGGTCTGAGGAGCCTGGGTATCTGTATGCCAGTTGCCCTTGCGCCCCAAGGAGTATGGTGTTCTCATCCTTTGGTGGGGTTAAGGTGGGATCCCTGAAGGTGAATGCTGCCTGGGTTGAGGGCTCCCCTTGGAACAGATGGGAGGATTTGGAAAGGGGAAAATTGTGTTTTAAGGGACAAGATAATTCTGCTCTTAAAGCAAATAATATTGGAGGTGGGTTCTTACGTTGAGAGGGCTTCCCTGCTCTGCTGTGACCTCATCCTCAAGCACCACCGCCAGTTGACAACTTGTAAGGAATGGGTATTCTGCCCTGTGTAGCATTCCTGGAAAGTTCTGACCTACACTAAGAAGTAGCTTTGGGCCACTTTGGGCCAATGGGTAGAGCCATGCTGCTTTGCAGTGCTGCCCCCTGCAAACCCGTGCTTCCTTCCGGGGGTGTAGGGGAAGCAAGAGCTCTAGTAGAGACAGTGTTGGCTTTTTGTGTGTGGTTCTGGGGGACAATCAAATGTCAAATCCCATTACTGTTGAATTAATACTGCAGAGCATATACAAGGATTTTTTTTTTTTGGTGGTGGTGGCAATGGCAGTTCACTATTACCCAGGCTGGGGTCCAACTTGGGATCTTGCTTCAGCCTCTCAGATGCTGTGATTGGAGGCGTGCACCATCATGCCTGATTGTGAGATGTTTTTTTACCAGCTTTTTGAGAAGAAATGCTTCAAGTAACTTGATAAATTTTCTTCAGATTCCCATGTATTGTCAGCATCTGTAAATCTCTTCCACTTCAGAAAATAAACCACCTTCCCATTCACTACATGTTGGTCCAGTACATTTCCTACTACAACTAATTCAGGCTCTGCTTCCTCAACTTTTTTACATTTTCCATTTTGTTTCCCTTTTTTTGCAATGTAGTTGTTCCCCTTCAACTCCCCGGTACTGGGAATCAAACTCACGACCTGACGCTTGCCAGGCAGGTGCTGTGCCACTGAGCTAAATCCCCAGCCCCTTTGCAATGTAGTTTTATTGGAGGCCATTTTTTATTGCAGACTTGAGCTATTATTCACCACCTCACATGCTCCCTTGCGGGTCCGCAGCATCTTAGCCTGCGAGCCTGCAGTTCCTCTTGCAGCCCTGTGAGATGTTTCTAAGAGGAGCATGTTTTTTGAGGTTTTTTTTTTTTTTTTAAGAGGGGATGAGACAGGGAAGGTCTCTCCCTGTAGTGCAGGCTAACCTTGAACTCTGTGGAGCCCAGGCCGGCCTCAAACTTGCAGTGATCTTCCTGTCTCAGCCTTCTAACACCTGGGTTCACAGGCTTGTGCTGCCACATGCAGCTTAAACCAAGGATGTTATGGGATCTGGCCCAAGGTCCTAGGCAGCTACATCAGATTTTTTTTTTTTTTTTTTTTTGTTACACTGGATTTATACACCTTGAAACAGAGAGGACTGCACCTGCCAAAGGGCGGCTGTGGGAGGCCTGTTGTAGTGACCCTGTCCACAGGACCTGAAGATCTGGGGAGAGTCCCATCCCTGTTGTTGTGCAGCAAAATCTCTGAGAACTCAGCTATGAGGGAGGAGGAGGGTTACCATGGCCAAAGCTGTGGATGCCTGGCAGAAAGCGAGAGGTGGATGGTTTCCACCTGTGGCAAAACAGGACCGGTTATCCATGTGGTTAACAGCCCAGCACAGGGGAAGCAATAGCTTCAAAGTCTAAAACAAGGGAATGACATCTATACTTGCAGGGACTCACATGCCACAGAAATCAGGAAATTCCATAGGAAAACGAGAAAACCATATTCACTGGCAACTTGCAGAAGATTGGAAACCTGAGGGCTAGTGGTATAAGATGCTCCTAGTAGCAGTAATCAGAAAATGCAAACTAGACACCAGTGTGCCTGTCAGATTGGCAGGAAACAGACATAGTGCTAAGCGTTGGCAGAGGTGTGGGGACAGTGACAGGGACCACACCAACCATTACAGGCTGTAGTAATCTTGGAGGCCCATCTGCCAGTTCCCAGGGAAACTGAGATTCTGAGTCCATCCTGCAGCTGCTGAGCCCCTAGCCTGGCATACATGCCCCAGAGAATCCTGCATGTGCGTGGGTGTGCAGAGAACTGTAGGAAGGAACCAGGAGCAAGAACTGAGTGATGCACAGCAGACTTCCACATCACTGGAGTTAAAAACGTTGAGAAAGGGCCCAGAGTGGTGGCACACTCTTGTAATCCCAGCACTCAGGAAGCTGAAACAGGATCGCTGCCAGTTCAAGGTCATCCTGGGCTACAAAGTGAGTTCAAGGCCAGCCTGAATTACATAGTGAAACCCTGTCTCAAAAAAAAAAAAAAAAAAAAAAA